>NC_089533.1:16679192-16961563 GCF_963924715.1 Thunnus thynnus
AAGATGTAGCCTCAACCGATAAGTTTAGACCCCCCACATTCTCCTACTTCTGTTCTCCCTCTATCTCCGCAGGAGCAAACAGGAGACAAGCAGCTGCATCTCTACCCTCGCTGGCCGTGGCTCGTCCCCACCCTGCACGCCACCCAGCAGTCATCCTGTTGGCAGCCACCCAGCGCTCCACCGCCTGCCTTAATGACATTTATTAATGATCTGCATTCTCTCTAGATACTAACGAAGTCAGGCAACTCAGAGAGAAAGAATCTGTTTTGGTAAACACGGTGTTTGTTTACAGGCTGTGTGTTTGTGTACGAGCATGTGTAGAGTAATGAATTAATGTTTGAATATTTCAGACTTTTATGTTCTGCAGATTGTGGTGGTGATATATCGGCTTGAATGCATGTTGAGTCTTACACACACAAGTATATCAACTTGCTGCGTGCCAGCTGTTTTGATGCTTGCGACACCTTAACATCTCTGCCACTCTGCTGGCAGATTCAAGTGTGTCAAACACCCACATGCAGTATTATTAAATAGACCATTCTACCAGGCATTATGGGATGGGCATTAACAGATATGGGCATGCTCATTGGTCAGACATGGCACATTGTGATGGATGGGACCTATCAAAGCAGAGCGAGCCCTCTGAACAGGAAGCATTTTGACAAATACTCATCCTGGTTAATGAATGCCTGCATGAATATGCATGCATGTGGTTACAGTAGTGTATCAGGGGAGTGCTTAGATGTGAATTGTCGTATTTAATGCAAAACTGTAAGCTAAGTTTTGTATGTCTCTTACACAGTGTTTGAATTGGCTTTTTTCCACCGACATTTTGAGTTGCATGCTCTCATGTAGTGCCCCCCCTGCCTCTGCATGACGTGGCCACGGTGGTAGTCGACAAACGCGTTGCATCGCACCTCATTGCCACATATTGTTAGTGAGTCTGCCCCACTCTTCTGCAGAGAGCCAATGTGTCACCAATTAGCACCTGTTTGTAAGACGAGTATAACTACTTAGCATGCATCACGTTCTTTTTCCCCTTTGATTTATTAATCAGCTAGCTTGATTGCAAAATCTGTGGAGATATTGGTGTGTGTGTGTGTGTGTGTGTGTGTGTGTGTGTGTGTGCCTTTGTGTAACTGTGTATTGTCTACCTTGCTTACTTCCCAATCTCCTGTTGTTGTTTTTTGCCCCCATTTGTCTCCTCCTTCCCCCATCTGCTGCCTCTCTTCTCCTTTGTTGGCAGACACCTCACCTTCTCCTCCTTCATCCGTCCCTTTCCTTCCTCCTTATTTCTTTCTCTCTCCGATGTCATTTTCCACCCCTGCTCTTGGCTCTGTGCCAGGCACTCAGACATGTAGGGGGGAGGGGCAGTCGACCATATGCAAATTATCCAACTTTATGCAAATCAGCCCTGCTGTTAATTAAAAGTCAGCTGCAAATTCAATTAGCCGACTGAACACAGAGGGAAGAAACGGGTTTGTTTGGATAGATGTGAATCGAGTATGAAAGAAAAAAAAAATCCCAAAACAGAGTGTGGGTGAGGATTTGAAAAACAAAGTCACAGCTGAGGGAGAGTAGATTTAAAACGGGGAAGGTGCAGAGTTCAAAGGGTGACTTTATTGTGGGAATAAACCCTTCAAGCCGCCCAAGTCATGCAAGTCACTGGTCCGCAGGAGTGTGCAGTGGCATGCTAGTTGACATACACAGGGAGGGAGAGAGAAAGATCCAGACAGAGGAAGAGAGAGGTGAGACATAGAGAGAAGAGCATCGCTGGTAGCTCCTGCCTTTGGCTAATTACTGTGAGTAATTAAACCAGTCGCAGATGTATGTCAACGATTATGGTAATGAATGCGAGTGAGCATGTGAATGTGTGTATATGCGTACAGATAACTGTGCATGCTTCTGCATATGATGTATATAATGTTTGCATGCGTGGAATCTGGGAGTAAGCTTTGTGAATTTTGGTTGGCGTTTCTTCTGCTGCCCTCCACTTGGCATTTGGTGAACATTTCCAAAGCAGGTTGTATTGTAAGTGATGGGTTTAATGCCACAGTCAACTCACTGAACTACACAGACAAGAATGAACTTCCTTGTTTTTAAACTGAAAGCTGTTGGAACATCCAGATGATGATATTAATAGCATTTACCGAAGGATAGATATGCAGTAGATGTGCACGTTTCAGGGCATCACAATGGCAACACAACTAACTGCAGGAAAACATACTTTGCAACTGGATGCCTCAGTGATCTTCAGAAGTGTAGTTGGTGTCATGGCAGAGACTCCTCAGACAGATATGTTCAGGCAGAAGAAGACAGTTCAGTTTCTAATGCTGAGATATATGGGGAGATGGTGAAGGTGGAAGGAGGGTGGGTGAGTTCTGCTCCCTGAGGGGAGTGTCATGGCACGCTGCCAAGAGCCAACCAACAGGGTTGATTAATGGGACTAGGTTTATGATGAACAGAGCAAAAGAGGGGAAAATGGATGTGAGGAGAGAAACAAGCAGAAAAATGCACGCAGTACACAAGGAAAGGAGTGAAAAATGATGGAAGAGAGACTGAAAGGGATTCAGTTGGATAGACAGGTGCAATGAAGAAATGGAGGGGAGACAGAGAATCGTGTTTGTGTTAACAGAAGAAGATAAAGTCCCTGTAGTGAAGTGGGAAACTCGGTATAGTAATTGTGCCAATGGATAGTTCCCACCCTGGCTTGTCCTCAAGATGACTTCCAATCAATATACCGCTCAAGTCCTGCTGTGTTTATTGCATTGTCTATTTTCACACTGAATCCTGTTTGGCCACACAGTTTTTTTTTACTCTATACCGGATGTTAAGTGTACTTTTTAGCCCAGGTGAAAGCTTACATGTCTGAATAAAAACAGCTTCTGAATTTTTTACAATGTTTCCACTGTTAGACTGATACTTCAGCCAAAATTTATCTTTTGTGTATTAAAAACAAACCCCCTTTAGGCATCAAAATGTGCAAAAGGTTTGTAGTTGGCATACCTAGTCAGTTTATAAACTGAGTGACTTCTGTGCATTAGATAAGAAAGGTTTCGCAATTTGGAATCATATTAGCATTGAAAGCATTAGTATTTATCTGTCAGAACAATGAAGAAACATGAGCTGATAACTAGGAGCATCTTTGTGAAAGCTTTATTATCTTGTGGTAGAAGTGATTGTTGGAAAAACGCTGGTGGTTTGGGAATTTGCAGGACTAAATGCAGCAAAGAAAAACCAGGTATGTCTTCGGTAAGCTCATCTGCGTGTTCTTGTATGTATATCATCTGCATGCAGTATGTAACACACACCAAAAGATCCAATCAGTGTGTATGTGCCTGGGGAAAATCCTAAATCTGCTCCTGTAGAAAGGACACACTTTCCAGATTGGCATTTGACTTTCCTGCTCCAGTCTCCTGACAGCCTGCAAATTCCATCAGAGATGCGGCGCATAAAGCCAGCCGGCTCTCTGGAAAAGAGGGTTTTAAAGCTAGTTTGATGTATGCAGCTGTGTGAGACAGCAGGTGAATAGTAATGGAGGTTAAAGATAGAAATGAATCAAGCTGGAGCAGAAAACGAAAATGGTTGTTGATAAATGGAGTAAGGAGAATGTGTTTTGTGTGTACATGTAGCGAAGATGGAAGCTGTTACGGGAAAAACAGGCAGAAAAGGGAGGTACAGAGCAGGTTAGGGAGGAGGGTCATGTAATAAGAAATTAATTTTCCTCATGGTTGCACATCGGTTTCGGGAGCAATACAGAGGAGGGAGGTGCACAGTAGGCGATTTGAGGGGCGATGCCATTCCTCTTGTTAGCAAATTGACCAAAATGCATCCCCCTCATTAACCTGTCATCCCCCCTCTCCATCCCCTTGTAGCAGAGAGAGTGCAGGTGCAGAAGGGTTGTCAAGTTGAATAAGTTAGTCTAGTCTGCCAGACTCATTGATCCTTTATCTGACTGAGGTTTTTGCAAGTTAGAATCTATGGCCATGGCTCTGAAATATCAGTAGCCTAACTGTGCTGAGTATTGATAAATCGATGGCGCTGTCCGTGGTGCTGAAGTATCAGACGGATTTGTAATTGCGTCTTTTTTTCTCAGTCCCACTTTTCTGTCAATTTCATCTTGGATCTATAATATTTTCTAAACTATATACTATAAATACTCAACTATGATCATTCAGTAGCATCTGTGCTGCTGAAAATACACCCCAGATCAAGCCACCTCTGTAACAAAATATTTTAGGGGAGACATGACTACAGATATAGTTTTTACTATAGATGTTTGGAGAAGATAGTGTGACCGAGAAAATTAACCTGCACTGACCTCATCGCACTCACTGCTACATTTACATAATTCGAGGTAAAGTTTATACTGTCAAAACTATGGTGTGTTTCAAAAAATAAGAATAATTAAAATGCTTAATGTCCACATCCAGTAAGAAAATAGACCTACACAAAATATGTATTTGCCTAATAGCAGTTCTATTAAATCAAAATTATAATTGCAATTATAATGTCAAGAATTAGATTAGGTCTTTATGATAATCCTGCAGTCCTAGAGTTAGGGTAACCCAAACCCTAACCCTCCATTTGGGCCATCCCCCCTGTTAAAAATTAACATATCACTATTGGAGGTGTATGTACATTATTAACTACACACACACTTACACAAATATTACACTGGTACTGCCCCTCCTCCACTCCAGTGCTGATAATTGGAAAAAAGCAGATCAGCCTGCTAAAGAAGAATGCAGGAAAAGAAAGTGTGACAGGAAGCTTGATATCAAAAGACAATTTATTTTACAGCTCCCTTAATTATATACTGATTTCCTGGAAATTTTCAGTGTAACTGTTAAATTTTAGGTTATTTTGCAAAAAATTTTGGTACAATTTGGTACAAATAAGAAGAAAATTTGAAAAAAGATGGTTTATATGTGGATTCATATGTTGTATATTATTATTAATAAAAATATTAAGTACATTTGATTCTTAACAATTCTTAAAAACATATTTTTCAGTGTTTAGTTTCATGTGTCAAACAATATATTAGCATATGAGGTTGTTTCTTAAAAATGTTATACTGACTGAGCATCTATGAACAATTTTGGTAACACTTTACTTACTTTCCTACTAATTTATAGGATTTCTTTTCAACTTCTAAAAGTAGCTTCTGTGTAAATGTTAAATGTATTTGGCAATATAGGACAAATTTGCTCATTATAGTCAAATATACTGATATCTAGTTTGACACACAAAACCGAGTATTTTCTGTCAGTTAAAGAACTGTCACTTTTTTTCTTTTTTTTTTTTTTAAATTTGTGCCAAATTGCACCACCCTTACTGTAAAAATTAACTGTTACACAGTGGCAAATTACACAGACAATTTCCAATAAATTAGTATAAAATTAGGGAAAAGTGTTGCCCAAAAAAGCTAAAAACACTGTCCAGAGTGAGTAATCAGATACAGCAGGAAACAGGAGAAGCAGAAGTAAATTTTCCACATACTAACCTCAAAACTGACAAAAACCAGGTGTTGATTGTCTGTCCATCTTTTTGTCACTCAGGTTATGGAACTGCCATCAGGCGTCTACAGTGACACAGAGGACAAACACACCACAAACAGCGCAGCACAGGTAGGGGCATGTGTGTGTGTGTGTATGTGTGTGTGTGTTTCCCCATTGGTTGTCAGTCAAAACAGCCAAGTTGACTGGCATGATAAACCTCCTGCAAATCTTCAGATACCTGCCTAATTAAACCAATCTCACACTAGGAAGTCACCTAGGGAATTAAGGGAGATATTCCTTAGCCCAAATCTTAAATTTAGCCAGTTTCACCTCCTCTGTCCTTATTATGTCAACGCCGATACTAACTGAAGTATTTATTTGGTGAATATATTTAGTATATATTTTTTGCTCCCTCCTCTCCTTCGCCTCTTTTCTCTCCTCTTTGTACGAAAGGTTCAAAATTGTGAGGGTTTAATATTGTGTGAATGCTGACCACTTATTTCTCACACACACACACACGCACATACACATATATACACACATACTCCCCCTGTGGCTTCAGCAGTCAGTCAGATATGAACCAATAAAGCTGGTCTCTGTAAGCCTGCAGTGAGAGGCAGAGGGAGAATGTGCTCTTTATTAGAGGGGAAATGTTGGCACAAAGTCCCTCTGTAAATTCACTCTACGCTGCTTCACTGATCCTACCGCCTTCACTTTGTCTCCACGGCACTTTGTTCCTGTCTCTGTCTACACTCTGATATATTCAGTATCGCTATGCCTGGTGTATGACATGGAGGGGGTTTTTTCTGTCAGTTTCCATATACAGCTGTGAGGTTTCAACAATTTCCACCCACTAACAGCAAAAGCATTTCTATGTTAGCTACAATCCTCTCTGAGAGGTGGGTGGAGAGCTTGTTATCAATCGATGACTGGCACATCAAGATATATTTAGACACTGACTGGTCTGGAGACAATAAAAGGAAAGGGACTGAGTATGCGTCCAACTCTCCGGGTGTGTCTGCATATGTGTCACAGTAAGAACTTCAATTTAAAAACAATCAGCAGTGTATTATTCCACATAATTAAAGGAATGTACCAGTGCCACCCTAGTTTCAGTTTATAATGTGAGCTGTGTCACATGTCTTCCCACGTTCTCACTCACCACTAACTATTAAGTGAAGAGCAAAATGTCAGAAATGTAAAATCTAGTGAGTTGACTGCCTAGATTCCCTAGCAGATACAGGGAAGGAGAGCATTTCAAGAAATTTCAGCTGCAAAGACAAGTGCTCATAAAGTTGTGAAGGGAATTTTTCTTGATTTTTAAGCCTGATCATATGCTACTAAAATACAACAATAAGGACATAATGTGTCAAAACATTTGATCGCTACTGAGCTTCAAGAAATGAAAGTTTTTCTCTTCTTTGAGGCCTCTTTTACCATCTAATGGGGAATAAAATATGAGCAGGAGTGAAAGAGGAGGAAGAAAATGCAGTAAGGCTCTGTATTTAAATGCGTGTCCTTGATGTGATTAAATAAAATGTTCTCTACATTATGTAAATCAACTCAGGATGTGTGTTTATCACTGATATGTGGTGATTTAGGGGTTAATGCTCCGCCAGACTTTCCAGGAATAAATCCTCTACTGACCGGTATCTGTCGCTCCTTCCCTGTGCACCCCATCAGCATGGAGCCTCAGAGATTATGCACCATGCAGATGACAAGGTCGTCCATACAAGATGACTTTAGTACTCTCTCGCCATTGCTCTCCATCATCTTTTTCGTATTTTATCTCCTCCACTGATTCTACTGTTGTGTCTATGTGATTTCTTGTTGTTTATGTGCTAGTTGCTTCTTCACAGATGTTCAAGGTGTCCCTCTCTATGAAACTACATCCTTTATTGGGCTTCATTGTCTTAGTGGCATTGCCAGAAAGTCTGTAACATTTAATGTGTGTGTGTGTGCGTGTGTGTGATGATGATGATGATGATGATAATTACTGAAGCAATGGTGGTAGCAATAACAAACCCTGTGATGTATAGTAAATTATAAACATCCTCCATGCTGTAATTTCACAGTTAATTCATATTTTTATTCAGGGTTAGGGAAATTGGCTCTCTGTTCAGTGCCATGTGAAATGTGTGTGTCTGTGTGTCTGTGTATGTGTGTGTGTGTGTGTGTGTGTGTGTGTGTGTGTGTGTGTGTGTGCAACATTGGCAGCCTATCCATTAGCCTGGTGCTAATCTATACACTGCAGAAACAAGTGGATTAGAGCCTGCCAGCCTCGGCAGCCAATAGCATTTGACGGATAGTGCCCTTCACTTAAACACACACACACACATTCACACACACACACGTAAACACACGTCTAGTTTTGGACTGTAATAATATTATAGAGTATGCCTCCACATGAAATTAGATTTGTCTAGTATGACTCGTAGCTGTGTGTTTGCATGCATGTGTGTGTGTGGGTTGTGCTTATTTAAAGTATCCATAGCAATATTAGCCCAGACTCTTATTTGTCTGTTTTTACTCTTTCTAATGTGATCAAGACATCCCCTCTCAACAGTGTCAGCTACTGAAACTCCAAATTCCTTTTCATCACTCATATCACAGCTGAAAATCACAACCTTCTTTTCCTTTTTCCCTCTTAGTAAGGCTTTTACAGTCATGCTAATGACATAAAACACAGGGAGACGGGAGGAAACACTGTCCCTGTAATCCCTGTGAAACTCCAAATGAGACTGCTTTATTAAGGAAGTATGTGGTTTTATCATTTTGACTATTTACAGCTCTCCTTCTCAGGTTCCACTCATTACAGAGGACCCCTGGAAGGTTGCATTCATAAAGTAGTATGCCTGGGTTCAAAGAGAGACAAGAGGAGGCTGCATTATGCTTTAAAGATTGTTGGAATTGATGTGGGGATACTGTGATACAAAGAATGAAAGCAAGAGGACTTCAGAGGATGGAAATCTACATCCTATTCCCTGTGGCTAAAAGCATGCTGCTTAGTTAGTTAGACTTTTTTTTTTCTGAGAACACAACACCCACATACAGTATTTTCTGCTACTCTCAATTACACTGCTGTATTGAAGAATTTTTCAGTGTTCACAGGGCATGGCAAAGGTTATAAGACAGAAATAATTCTTATGTTCATTCATTTCTGTTAAACTAGTACAAAGGAAAGCTGAATGTGTTAGTTCATTCCACTGTTGTGCATTTACTACAAATGAAACTCACAGCATGTGCAAAGTCTCCAGGAGTTGAATAGCATTGCATTCAGAAGCGATTCTGTAAAGAAACGCCAGAAGACATACAATTAAAAAGTTCCTGTGAAGTTGACGGTCTCACAGGAACAAAAAAAAAAGTTCTTATAAGAATATATAGTACCTGTGTTGTTTCATCATAGCTCTGATGTGCAGATAGCGAATAGTTTGGTATTTTCACTGCTGTGTAGTTCAGCATCTGTCCAATAGGACCACATGAAAGTAGTCAGGCTTTGAGAGCTTTGAAGGATACAAATCTCTATAAAGGCAGAGAGGCGTTTGCAGCTCACTAATGCCTTGCTATGGATTTATCCAGGATTTGGGAATCTTGTAAAGAACGAAAGAGGATTTCCTGACTGAGCTTACTAGAATCAGAACAGGGGAGAGAGAAGTTATACGTACCTGTCCTTTCTTTTCTTATCCTTTATTCACTTTTATGTTGTTCATTCTCCTCTTTTCTAGATGTCTTAGTAAAAATCACACACAAGAGCATAGACAGCAAGACATAATTGTACAGAATGCATTTGTTCTTTTGTCAGACACTTGTTGATGAATGTGAGGTGATAAATACTTGTTTTGAGTCGCATTAAGGCTGCTGAGATCATTCTACTTACTACAGTAAGTAAAATTGGAAAAGTCCTAAATATGCATGTGTGTGTGTGTTTGTACGTGTGTGTTTGTGTGTCAGGGATGGTCAGCCTGAAAGACATAATATGACTAAATGGGTGCTGGTGGTTGAACAGTGTGTCTAAGCTGTACTCTGTTGGGAGCAGACTGAAGCCTGAGGGAGATGTTTCTCCTGTTGAGCAGCTGACAAAATAGAGGCTTTCTTTTCTGTTTTAATCATCAAGGATACGCACATATTAACCCTAATACACCAAATTAATACAGTCACACAAGCACACAAGATGGAATTTAATGTAGATAGAATGTAGACCAAAGACCAAATCACAAAAAAATGGACAGCTGATTAATGAACATGAATATGGTACAGTCTTAACCTCAACAATACTGATCAATCACTGTTATCACAATGCAATCACTGTCAGCACAACCACTGGAGATTTAGTTGTAATCTCCTGGTGTTCTGTTGTTGGAAAGCCGCCATAATGCCAGCGGAGCTAATGGCAGTCTGCAGGAAAAAAGTCATGTACGTCAATATTCATAATCATCATGCATGTTCTATTTTAACATTCACAATGTTCAATTTTTTTATATTGTGCAAAGGTTTTAGTGAGCGTTTTTAAAGAGCCAAGCACAGCACACTGAAAACCTTCAGAAGATCACATGTTTAAAAGTACAAAATACAATAAATGTATTTAGTAGTTATTTTATGTTGATAATCACAGAGATCAGGTTTCCCCGGTTAAGTTGGAGAGTACCAGAAAGCTTATGCATTATTAGGAAATACTGACAAGAAAAAATGGACACAACCCTAAAACTGGTAATTAATTTACAGGCCGAGTTCCTGGTTTTGTTGAGTATTCCGCTTATTGTTGAGCTGTCAGCAGTGAGCTGGGCAGAAATTTGGGGATTTAGGAGTGTATTTTTAAGATAAAATAATGATAATAATAATTTTTTTTAAAACATTGCTCCAGCTGAGGGGTATGTATTTTTTAATCCTGCTTTATAACAAATGACTATTTTTTTCCACAAAGGTGCTGAACAAAGCAATTGTAGGACAACGATGGTAACTGCTATAGATGCAAAAGTTTTCCACAGTTTGCACTATTACATCACTTAAGCTGTTGTGTAAAATAACTTACTGTATAATAACAGCTTGATAATTAGCAAAGCATAAAATAGACTGCAGACAGTATGGAACAACACAGATGGTGTGTACTGTACACTATACAGTATATAGGGAGCATCAAATGACCTTTACCCTCTGCCTCCATTCAGACAGGGGTCAGCTTCTTGGAAAATGCCAGGGCATTAAGACAAGATGAATATTGCCTAGATGCAAACACACACACACACACACACACAATGTACATACAGACACACACCCCCTCTCACAAAGGTGTAACTCAAATTCTCCGGCTTAATTAAGAGCAGCCCACTTTGGAGCTGCCATCTCGTTTAGCTAATTAGTCATGAATATGAAATGCCAGGTTTTTAATTAGCTTGCCATTGTCAGAGAGGGAGAGAGAGAGAGAGAGAGAAATCACAGGCTAATTTTCTCCTCCCGCTTTGCCACACTTTATATTGTAGTGGCCTTGTAGGAGCGTAATTTGATTCCTTTGTAACAATCAGTAAGTTGTAGGAGAGTACACGTAAGTTCATTTCCACTCTGTTATTAAAACAGGAATGTGTATTTTAAATTAATGTTAATTTGTTAAATGACAACCTCGAAAATGTATACAGTAATTGTTGTTTGTTTAAATGTATTTTTCATACATTAAATGAAAAATATGTTGAAAACTTTGCATATTGTATGTCCACAATCAGCAGTCAACTAAGGCAGATACATGTCATATTTATTCATAGATCACTGGGCATCTTTTGAATATATTAGAAAACACTTAACAAAAAAAATAATAAGTGAGGCAACTCGGGACTATGGAGGTTAAGAATTACATAATGCTAATAACCCAATATACCAACAAAAAGGAAAATTACTACAAGCAAAGTAACTAAAACAATGGAAAATACAATATAATTCAAGTAAATGTGAGTCTAAAAATATTTTCTTTATTAATTCGTTTTTTCACCATTTGTACAACAGAAATGTATGGATATTTAAATGATAAAAAATGCATGGATGCTCATTTCTGCTGTGAGTAGTTTTGCTCTCCATCTCTTTTCTCAGTGTAAACCATAAAATTATCGAATACTTTTAAATCAGGCTCTACCAAGGTAGAGGTGTTTAGAGCAAAGGCTCAGAGAAGGTTTTGAAGGTGTATCAGACAGCGGTGGTCAGGTAGATGGGTCTGGGGTCTATTCTGCGGTTGGTAATTAGATTGATTAAGGCTGAGCTGGTGCTGCAGACACGACGACAAGCAGTGGGAAATGGAGATGGATGAGCCTGCGGGGCTGCGGCTACGAGATAGGAATGGTGAATAGAGCTCATCTCGGCTAGCCGGCTGGCTGTCTGGCTGGCTGCTGTGGAGAGAAGAATAGGCCGTTCGGCTAATCCCCCTCTCCGTCCGTCCCCTAGTCTGTGCCTGGACTCATCCGAGCACAGATTCATTCCCACTAAGATGTCACTGGACAATTCACTTGTGAGTTTGTCCTTTTTGATTGGTGGATGGACTCTTCTTTTGTGTTTGCTTTGTATTTCTGTGCTCCATCACTGTTGTGTGTGTGTGTCTCACTCTTGATTGCAGAAGCAAACTGGAGTTCAGCATCCTTACAAGCACACACACACACACATACTGCTGTGAGTGTGTGATGAGGAGATCAGGTGGGCTCAGTATGTGTCTGTCACTCCCCGTAGAGTTAATGTTTGATCAGAGAGAGAATGAGAGAAAGAGATGAAGTATAACTCACCGTGATTACTTTCTGTCTACAGGCGGAGCTGTGACCGAACCACAACTTCCTCAGTCAATATCAGGTTTCAGGGCTGCGACTTTTAGGTGTTTTCCAGACATTTCAGAGCTCACTGGGGATACTGACATCCCACACATGACATTTCACCTCAGCAAACCCAATCAAACATTTGTTACCTGTCAGACAGAGCTCCAATGAAAGTCTTAAAATAAACTGCATTGTGTTTAAAGCGGATTACATGGGAAACTATTTGGCATGCAGTCTGTGTCGTGGTACCAAACGAAATGGCAATTAACTCTATGTACCCACAGGCCTCAGTACATTAGGGGTTATACATAGAGGACTATGGCTGGACTGATTGGGGAGTAAGTGGTGCAACATACACTTGGTAAATTGCTTTTGTTGATGGAGGCAGATACAAAGGGGGGCTCATGGGCAAGTCCTCAGACCCAACAGAAAGAAGAAATTGTTCTCATTACTCTTAAATAAAATCACATTACTTAAAAGCAAAATCTAAACCTAAATCTACAGCATTTTGGGCAGTTTGAAAAAATACCATTGCTTTACCAGCTACCAGACACTGCTCACAAAATCTTTGGTGTTTCTAATTTACCAGCAAGCAGTAAGAAAATATATGCTGTATGACACAGAGATGCTACAATTAGCCAGCTATCAATCAAAAGAACTGCAATCAGCAACTATTTTGTTAAGGAATTCTGAAATTTTTCAAGCAAAAATGCCAAACAGCAAGCAGCAGCTGCTGTTGCTTTTTCTCATGTGTCTCATATGATAGTATATGAAATATCTTTGGATTTTGGACTTTTAGTCAGACAAAACAAGCAATATGAAGACATCACATTGGGCTATGGAAAACTACCATGTTTCACTATTTTTGATACATTTGTTTTACTAAACAATCAAGAAAATATTTTGCCCTAATGTGACGATACTGCATAAAGGAGTAAATATGGATGCAGAGGAGCTTTGAGGGATTTGAGATATGTAAAGGTAAGGTGAGTAGAGGTAGGAGTGAGCGGAGTGAAGTAGTGTCTTGAGTACAGATGGAGTGTTTTGCTTCTGCCTCTCTAACAGAAGAGGCGTGATATCAATCTAAATCTCTCTTAGGAACTCTTATTCAATCACCCGATGGAGAGCTGATTTAATAGCAAGACCTCAGCCTTTCATTCATCACCAGAATGAAGGGCTGTGCAGTGCTGAGAATTAACACAAGCATAGTGTGTGTGTGTGTGTGTGTGTGTGTGTGTGTGTGCATGTGTGTGTGTACTTGAAAAAGGGAATAATGTCTAAAGCGAACAATGGTGCAAATTTTCTCTGCTTCACCCTTCCTTCCCCTCTCTCTTTCATAAACACACACACACACACACACACACACACACACACACACACACACACACACACACACACACACACACACACACACACACACACTCTAACCCCTGTTGCAATGAAATTAAAATTGTAATGATTATTGATCTGTGCTTTATAAATACCCCCCTTGTTCATCATCCTTTTAACACCCTGTCTCTCTGTGTTTTTGCCATAGAATAAAAACACTCTCTAAAACTGCACATAGACAATTAGCAACATTGTGACCTACAAACTTTGCATTTAAATTTTATTTCTTTGCTAAAAAGCCACAACCAGGTTTACTCCTTAACAGTAGTGTAATCAAAACAGATGAAATATACTCTATTGCAATCTTAAAACATAGTTGGCAAAGATTTGTGTGTTGATTTTTATCTTTTCCCCAGACCAGTACCACCATGATTACAATGCTTTACTGTAGGTAATAAAGTTTAGCAATGAGCTCTGCTTGACTGGCAGACATATTGGTTATTGATCAGCGGTTGTTAAGGTTATAATGTCAGGGGTCGTGTCTGGGCTGGTCTGTCTGAAGCCTTGACCTCTGACCTCTCCAGCATCCACAAGGGAGTCTGGAACTGAGGAGGTGAAAAGTGCGTTGTATTGGCTCATGTGCACCTACTGTTTAAATTTAGTCTTGAATTAAACATGAAAGTCCAGTGGATTTTATTGTCTTCTTGAGAGTGATTGAGGTAATTATGTGTATAGATTTCCGTTTGGGCATTTGTTTTGATCCAGCAATGTCAGGTTTTCTTAAGCAGATATGTAAAGTACAGCCATTTGTGCGTCTTTTTTCTTTGACAAACACACACCTTTTTTTTTTTTTTTTTTAATCCTTACCACTGCAGGAGAGGATGTGATAAGAGAACATCAGCCTACTAGGAGATGAGGCACAAATCAGTATACTGTCAGAAACTTGCGCTCATTGTTGATTCGTGTCCCTGCAACTTAAAGGTCATGTCATCAAATAAAGCTCCCCGAAGCAGATAACAGTGAAATGAGTAAAGGCTGAGGAACAAAGAGCGAACCCGTCTCCCCTCGCCCCTCTCTTTCTTCTTCACTGTCTGCTCCACTCTTTATCTGTTAATGAAGCACAATCCTCTCAAGAGCACAAGCGCTGGGATTTGTCAAGTTATCTCAGGCTCGGTTCGTCTGCGGCTCAATACTCTGCTACTCTTTAATATTACAGCTTCTGTGTCTCAGTCTGTCTGCCCTCCTGTCTGAATTTTAAGTTACTGTAGTATTTTCCACATTCGTTCGTACGTCTTTCTCCTCCTTCTCTCGTCTTTTAGCTCTAATTCTACTGTTGGACTCTTCTTCTCATCCTACAGCCTTCTTTTTGATCACCTTCCTCTCCCTCCTTCTGTTTCTCTCCTTCCTCTTTTTGCAGTTGCTACTACTGAGGGTCAGAGTGGATGTCCAGGAGCCCACCATCAGGTCAAACATCATTCTCTGTATAGAAGCATCAGCTAGAGTTTAGCGCACAATTGTTTTCTCAGAGTGTGTTTATTGCAAAAACCTATTCCCAGAAAAACTCACTTTATAGGATTCCACATACAAATGAGGCATAATATTTGCAGATAATAGCATTAACTGCAGCCTGGGAGGTGTCTAATCACAGAAATGTGATTTTCGTGGACTGATTTCCATAAATATAATGTGCTGTGCCATTGCACCTCACACACCTCATGAATTTGATTGAAGTCGGAACAGTGTAATTTCCAGCAGATATTAAAAGATGCAAAATTGCGTAATTGTGTTGCATGTGTAACAACAGTTTTTGGCTCACGATGACAATATTACGAGCGGCACAATCCACCTCAGGTCACCCCTCACCCACTGTAATACAGTATGCTGATGATGCTACGCTAACAGCCACAATAAAAGTAATGATGATTACCGAGGCAATGGGGGTAGTAACAATAACGAACCCTGTGATGTATAGTAAATTATAAATATCCTGCGTGCTGTAATTTCATAGTTAATTCATATTTTTATTCAGGGTTAGGGAAATTGGCTCTCCGTTCAGTGCTATGTGAAATGTGTGTGTGTGTGTGTGTGTGTGTGTGTGTGACTGCAAATAAGCCCAATGTATATTCAGAATTTTTTTTTTTTTTTATCTTGCTGCATGCATGACTTCATCTGTTTATTGTGTGAACATGAATACACATGATTTATACCTGCCTCTCTCTGTCCAATATCAACATTTTATGATAGTAGAATCAAATGTGGGATATAAAATATCAGGGCCAGGAATATATTTGGGATCCAGCATCAGAAAGATGATATTCCAGATGTTGTCACTGGTATGACTCACCTGCAGGTGTCAGTGTATGTCACTGTGTGCGTGTGTTTCTGTACATGAATATGTGACAGTCTTGTGTTCCCGGAGTATAAATGCATCTGTGATTGTGCAAGTGTGCATTCATGCACAATGTGTGTGTGTGTGCGTGTGTGCATGTGCATGATAGCATATGCAGCGATACAACTTCTCTCTGGTAGGCGCCCCAGCAGCTGTCTGATCACTTATGCAGCACACTGACTGTTTTGTCATTTGAACGTTCAGAGCGTCCCGAGAGGGAAGCACACATGACAGCCACTGAGGGCTGTCCAGTTGACTGATTTGTGTTAGGACACACTATGCACACCATCACCTCACACACTGTGCTGCTGACACATGGAGAGATGTATGCGTACATGCACACACACACACACATACGCACACACATCTCGCCTGAGGGTCTGTCACAGTTCCCCAGAGAGGCTGCTGGGTTTGGTTTTATTGCCTGCATTGATCGCTGCTCGGGCCGAGTAGAGGGATCAATATGTGGATTATAGGGGGGAAGTCAACTCCTCGGTGCTGCCCCAGAAAGCTCCCCAGTTCTATGATACCTCTCACATTCAAACTCCTAATCGGCACTGTGTAAGAGTGAGAAAACAAGAGAGACACATGACAGTGCTCCAGAAGAACTGTATTTAAATGAAGATGGGCACACGAGTGTCTACTCAACCTCTTCTCTCTCTATCAGCCCCCCACCTGGATACCCCTCACTCACTGCCTTTATCTACATATCTACAGTAATTGACATTTTCCATTTGGCAGGTTCTGTATCACCTTCCTGTTATTTCTATGGCAACCAGCTGTGGGGGCCTTAGCAGAGTGATTTAGCTCCCCTTGGGCCGAGGCGTCTAGTTGGCTGCCTGCTCCTAAAAGCTGACAAGAGAGCACAGGGGATTTTCTCACTGCCCATTTAATAAGGTAAATAGTCAGACCCTCTAAAAACACCTAATTCTATTAGGCTACTAATTATGAGCTACTTGTTGGAAAATTTAACATTAGCTGGCACATGTGGTTATATCTACCTTACTGGGTTTAATGAAATCATTTCTTTTTCATTTCCTCTTCCATTTCCCCATAAGTGCTAATCCACCAAATATCTTTTACAGTAGACCATCACATGACCTGAGCAACCAATCGGTTTGCTCATATTGTGAAGATTGTTCTTGATGATTAGTCTCTTTAGTTTTCACTCAGTGTGAAGATCTGCAGAAAATGTTAGTGGATCCTCCAGGTGATAATGACTTTTTTTTTTCTCCCCTCACGCTGTTCATGGGGAAATGACACATAGCATGCCCAGACGATGAATTAAATTAATTTTACATTTTCATTCAGGCTGATATGAAAATTAATTTAGTAATAAATGATGTCTGGAGTATTTGAGTGTAGAAAGATTATGGCAGATTTTCCTTTTTTTGTGTGCATTTCGGTATCAATCTGTTTTCTCTATCCTCTCACATTTTGCTTGTTCTTCCCTCGAAATGAAGCGATACTCGTTACTGTCTCTCTCACATTGCATCTGTCTCCTCGTTCCCTCTCTTTACCTCCCTCTTTTCATCTCTCTGTCACTGTCTCCGCCTCCCTCTTTCTCCCTCTTTCCCACCTTTATTGAAAAGAGTGAAAACAGGGTGAGAGTTTAGAGGGTCTGCCCCATCAGCACCGGTTGTAGTGCTGCAATTAGGAGCTTGAGAGCTTGTCAAGGTAACAGTGGAATTAACACACACATACAAAACACACATACACACACTCAGTGCCCTCAGACTCCCAATGAAGACATCAAAGGCATTTGTATGTGAGAGAGGGGAAGACAAGATTGGAAAGGGTGAGGTCGTGGTGAGTGGATGCATTAACAGGACACTCTGGGTCCTTGAGATGGAAAAATAAGCTTTTGTAGGTTGCAGAGGGTGGAGGATAATGGAAGACTTAACAGCACTTGTTCCTTTTCTCATATATGCGAGGCTTGTCCACCTTGAATTGCCTTATTGCTGAAATGTGCTATATAAATAAACTTGCCTTGCCTTGCCTTGTCATGTTGTGGCCTTTGCGGTGTAATGGCTGCATTTGTCAGCACAGATTTCCCTTTTCTGTCATTCTCACAATAGGATACAATATACCAACCCCCCCCCCCCCCCCCCCCCCCTTCTTCTCGCTCTCTTTCTCTCTCTATTTTTTCTATGTGATGCATGGCAAAAACAAGCTGTTAAGTTGTTGGATGAGTGTAAACGTGATGTAAGGCATGTAACACGTAAAGCGCCATGACAGCTATAATTGCAAATATGGATGTGTGATTGCTGTGCATTGTAGACACAGGCTATCATCACATCGCCTGTCCAGACAGACAGATAAACAGCCCCGCCTCATCTTTCTAACTCGTCACTGCAATAAGTGCCAAAAATAAGGAAGATATTTTAACTTTTCCTTGTAACTCTCTGGTACTTTCCAGCCCTTACCTGACCCTGTCTGTCCTAAAATTTACTGAGTTTGCCTCTTGATTAAATGGCCAGTCATATGCTGTGTACTAAACAACTAGTCTGCAGAGATCCTTCTCAACCTCATTTTACCATGCTTTACTATGATATGACAAATAGCTTTACTGCTCATTTTCTCACTAAAAGTGATCTTTTGCCCTAAAACTCAAAACCCCTAATATCTTAGGAGGCATTAAGATATGTATGGCCAGTGTCCGCCGGGCTGCTGCCAGTGCAGATCTTAAAAGGTTCTTTTAATTTTGCTGATTTGGAGCATTTTGTGTTCTCCTCAATGAATCTTTAGTGGTTTCTAACAGTATCCCATCAGTGACCCAAAAGTGTTCAGCTTTTCATTCCTGCCAAACTCTGCAGCAACTGATTTCAAACTGATGAATTTCCCCCAAGGGAAATGAGCTGGCGTTGCTCCTGTAATGGTGCAAGCCAAACAGAGCTTTTTTTTTTTTTTTTTTTACCGTTTTGATAGGTAAGTAAAGAAGAAGATAGGAGAAGAGGAGAGAAAGAATGGAGAGAACATGGAGAGGGAGAGAAAAGCGGAGCGGTTGTTACACGGGGGAAATGGAAAATCCATACAGAGCCGATAAAAGAGCGAAGACTTTAACGTGCTTTATCCTCCCCTGTCTGCCTCTCAATCTCCCAACTCAACTCTCCCGCTGCTGATAATATCACGGACACAAGGACAGATTTGCTCTCAAAAAGAAATGCAGACCCCCTCCTTGTGAGCGTGCGTGGTTGTGTTTCCTTTTGTCAGTGTGTGTTTGTGTGTCGTTTCACTCCCCCCGCTGCACCACATGAGGTGGTCTCTGGGGACGATAAGTGTATTACTAGCTGTATGATTTAGCGGCCTGCTGACCAGAGTTAGAGGAATAGATATCATTAAGGCTGCACTTAACAGATGCTACTGTACACACAGTGTTGCTGCATGCCAGAACTGGTCTCTCTGTGGTCTCTCAGTGATTCCACACCAGTATTGTTTACAGATACTTCTGGGTATTATTTAGGCTATTGAGAAACCTCTTTATTCCCCTTTAATCACTCAAATTTTGATCTTCTGTTTGACAACTTCACACATTACTGTATCTACATGTTACTGAACATTACTGAAGCTATATCCCTCTTCAAGTGAGTGGACTTTTCAAACCTAAATTTCAAATATCTTATGTCAGCACAACCTTGTATATTCTTCACGCTTCAACCTTACTCGGTCCGGTTTTGACTCAGAGACGTTCCACGGCTCAGTGTTCAAACAACCTCATATTCCTGTGAATATGTGCACAAGCAGAGAAACGCCTCATTTAACAAAGGTAAAGAGCGTTGACTTGAGGCATTATTAAACACATAAAGTGATGTCAGTCTTATGTACTATATGAAAATAGTCTATATCAGCAAATCAGAACGTATTAAATCGCCAAATGTCTTATGGAGCCTCCTAATAGCATGCTGTTAATCTGTTACATCTATTGTCTTGCATCTTAACTCATTTCATTTGTAGCCTCTCTATCATGACCCTCTCCTCTCTCTATCTGCAATTGTCTCTGCCCGTCTCACTGTCTTTCTCTCTCTCTTTCTCTCTCTCTCTCTCTCTGGGGAGAGGACTGAGGGCATTACGTGCTGCTATGAATGATTCATCGCCCTCTCTGGTGTATGTGCTTGGACTAGAAAACAAGGAGGCGAAGGAGAGGGTAGGTAAGGTGGATAGTAGCAGGAAGTGGAGATGAGGTGACAGGAGGGAGAACACATAGCCGGAGGTGGGGACTTTGAAAGTGACGCACTTAGAGGAATTAGGAGATTTTGGGTGAAAAACCACACAGATGATTTTCTTTTAGCTGTTTTTTTTGTTGGAGCAACTTACCTGTGTGTGTGTACAAAAAGAAACTGTGACGATATATTATTTTATTAACATTATGTTTATCATGATTTTGCCTTAAGGACAGTTTTTACCTTAATTGACTGAAGCTTTCTGAAATGAATGTTCTCATTACTACTTAGGAGTGCATGTCCTCAGTGTGCTAATTGCCATTCATCATCCTTTTAAAATACCCTCTTATTGTCCCATTAATCTAAATACATCTCAAGCTTGTTTAGCTCTTCATCCCATCCACTTCATCCAACCTTTTATTCCATTTTAACCAGTAATGGATATAATTCTCCCAAAACACTCTTCCCATGCACTCATAACATCTCATAAATTCATAACCTCTCAAACAGAAAACACTCCACACTCGCCCAACGATGGCGAGACCCTTGAAACAACGTTATCTTTCCTTATCTAATTTCCCACGACCTGGAATAGATTATCCTCCAGATAATTAAGACCTGCTGAATAATTAAGTGGACAATAATGCTAATTCATGAATAATATATCTGTTTATGATGGCGAGGCATAGATAGTGGCTGCTGTGGCGCTGACAGGAAGATTGATGCTGTGGCCTAGATAGGATCTCTCCAGTGAGGGGATGTTGCCGACTGCCATCGCTGCCCATATTCATTAGGCCACTGTCACTGGCTTCTGTGCGTAATGACATACTTACAGTATGTATAATTTACAGGCACATCCCAAGGCAGAGGTGGCATGCATGAAGGAATGGAACAAATGTTTTTTTTGGCTTGAGGCATATGGAGTTTTAGCTTTATAATGCTACAGTATGTTCCCATCTGTTGTGACTGGTCAATTCCTCTTCATTTTATTTATATTGCATTTTTATTTTACTCCTCTCTCTCTCTCTCTCTGAAGAGTAGATGCGTGTGTGTGGTGAAGCATGAAATATGTCCAATATGTTTTCACATGTACATATGCAGGCAGTCTGCTAAAGTGTGGTCTGATATTGGTCCTGACAGCAGTAATGTAAGTGTGATGCTCTGTAATAAAAGTTTTATGTCTTATGAAGGAATGTGTGTGCGTGAGGAATCTGGATGTGGATTAACATGTGTTGCATTAGATATTTGTGCATGTGTATAAACAGTAGACTGTATGCTTTGGCTTCAAAAACAATGAAACAAATCTCCCCTTCTACCACACCCACCCACCCCCTCTCACCCCCTCCTCTTAACCCACCCCACCCTGTTTTAGTCCAGCCCAGCCCAGCACAACCCTGCGCAGCACAGCCTGTAGCACCAGTTTGATTACATTTGCGATTAGAGCTGTAGCCAAGCGATGGTGAATTATGCCTGAGCTGTTACCTTGCCGTAGCTGCTGGGGAAATGAGGCAGCGAGGCTGCATTTGCCCCACTGCTGCTGACCTTGGAGGTCACTCACAGGAAGGAGACATTCATCACTCTGACACATGGATGCTGTGGGGAGAAGAGGAGATGGTGTGTGTGTGTGTGTGTCAAACAGTAACCCTCTTACTACAGTATTATTTCACCCAACACGTCTGTTCACCCAGTAGGATTAACACCCTAGCTGTAGTTCTCAAGATATGCAGAGTACACATCACTGTTTCTCTACTGTACTGAACTGCTCAGCTTACAGATGTTTTATAATGCTGTTGTTAATTGAAATTAGTTCATGATATTATGGTTTCACATACACATGCTCACTTTTTGTTTCTGGTGAAAAGCTGATCTTCTCCTCTTGCTCTCTTTCAGCCAGGCCTCACTTCATCACTCCGTTTCTCTCCTGCTTTTTCTGCATATAATCATGAATGGCAGACAAATATCGACCGTGGCCACTGTTGGCCCAAGTGTCTATTTGCTCACAAGAAAAGACTCATTATGTTACAACAGATTGATATCTCCGCCCCCAAGGACTTTAATCTCATCTCAAATGAAAATAGAAACAATTAGAGCTGTTGGTGGAGCGACATTTTTAGCAATGTAGCACGCTTGCCATTCTCCACCCCCCCCCCCGCCTTAAACAGCAGTGACCTTGACAGGTGAGGTCAGCAATAGGATGCGCTGACTTTGAAAGATGCTTTGAAGGAAGCTTTCATAGCATATCATGCTGCCATCTCATCCTCCATCTGTCTTCTCTCTGTGGGAGAGATGTTGTGCTTCATATGTCTGTGTTTGAGCTTATCTGAGTATATTCAGGAAGATGTTGATGATAGATAGATGCAGCATACAGGCAGAAAAAAAGATCTGTGAGACAGAGAAACAGAGTTTGAAAGATTGGGGAGTGAGATAGCAAGAAAAGGCCAATTAATGTTTGCCAGAGCTTAATTGTTCAATTGAATGATTTGAATCCATAAAGGTGGTGTTTATGCATGCCATAAATCTGATTAGCGTAGCGTGCTGCTCTGCAAACACAATACAGACTGTATGAGGTGTTAATGCAAACCCACACAACTCACGTCTGATTAGCTGTGAAGCACCATCTCTTATCTCTCCTTCAATTACCGCACAATCTATAAAGTGAAGTATGATGATGTATCACTCACTAATTGTGCCGTCTTTCCTTATTTGGAACGCAAATATCAGTGACAGAAGCGTTAAAATGACAAGCATGTTGAAAGAGAGACCTTCATTCCGTCAATGGTCCAATTTGTTGTGCTAGTCTGGACGAGGTTCGATGGGAACGGTGTTTACAATCTATATGATGATCTAGGTTATATATGAAATATATTAGTGGTTCTGTGATTTTAGTGTGTGAGAAATCTTTTTCACCTTAATGTCTGTCCATCCAACATTGTGGATTATCTTAGCTTTCCATTTATTCCTCTTAACACCAAGATCATCTGTTTTCCCACCATCTTTTCTGATAAAATAACCCTTTAGATCAGCTCCCCTCGACAAAGAGTACTGTGAGAGTGAAAGTTAATAGACCCAACATCCTCCATGAGGATCTCCATGAGAACAAAATGAATGAGTTAAATCTCTTTCTTAAAAAATATGAGGGAAAGCTCATACCTATTCTAGTCAGGTGCTGGCTTGCAGGCAAACATCAAAAATATTTTTTTAATTGGACAAGCCACACATTCATAACATCAATACGTTTATTTCAACAAATGAAGATCAATGCTTTGGCAAACTGCTCTCTTGAGGTATAAAACATAGTTACGTTGATCTTCATATGATATGTTATGAGTGTAGCACTGAGACTGCACACCACAAACATCTTTGAGAAACTGGTCCCGCATCACATCAGATCAGCAATGTTTAATTTGCCTACATGCTTCAGGCAACTGTGCTGTCACCTGCTGTCTTTCTATACTTCAAACATAAGATTCAGCTTGGAGTTGTGCAGCCTCCAGTGGTTTTCAGATCACTGCTTTAAGGGTGCATCAATATAGGCAAAGAAGAGGATAAACTCTCTGTAGAAATGTTTTCTTCATCTGTAACAAACAAGGCAACTTTATATGTTTGGAACTTAAAATTATAGCTTTGCTAATGGAACATCAGTGCATATTTTTACAGTACATATGCTGGCTTTCAATTCACATTACCGTTTTATTGATATTTTCTCACTCTACATAAGCATATATTTCATACATATACGTAAAATATGCATTTTACGTATCTTATTTTTCGTTACTGCGCAAGCTTACATGTGCCTATTGAGACAGCATATGTACCCGGCTACTGTATGTCATAAGTTGCATTTCCACAGCAGGTAATACCTTTAACTGAATCAATACAAATGTCTCCCAGGGGGTCTCCCAGACCTGCCTCCTCCCCGGCATGAAATTACACTTTGATTGACCCCCTCAGCATTTCCCACAGGGACAGGTTGATATGGCAACAATCTGACCATTGAACTTTACCCTCCACCAGACAGGTCAGCCGGCCAGGGTCATGATTGAATTTCTCAGACACACATTGACTGTGCACACTGATCAATGCTGCTAACATCCACAGTGGAGACAGCAAGGTCAGATTTTCTCACCTGGATCCCAACTATTTACCGCATATTGTCTTACACACAAATACACGTTTGTCTTTCTATAGTTGTGATGCTTTGATGCTTTTGATTTTTTTTTTTTACATTACAGGTGTACAGGATTCAAATATGAGAGGTTTTATACATTCTTTGACACTCAAGTAAAAAAAAGGAAAGAGGTAAAGATGAGTAGCTGAGATGGAACGTTTCGCCAGCTGTCTAGCTCTTCTCTTCTTTCTTCTTTCTTTTTTTGTGGTAAGCCTGCCAGTCAAAAGCAACTTACAGTCTGTATCACTGATCTACATCCATATCCTACCCCACTGATATCTGCTACTTGATTCGTTTATCAGAAAAAGCTTCATTCATGTACAGGTCAATAACACACCCTGTCTTTTAGACTGAAACATCTCTTTGGCCTTCCTTTACATAAATAACATCAGGAATGTTGGAGATGTTACAGAACAGGTCATGAGAGATATTTAACCATCTTAGTATCACTTTTGTTCAAATGGAGGTGAGCAGTCTACCAATCAGTCACAACAGCGTCTGTATAAGTACATAAAATTAGGCTAGAGGGTAAGATCACTAAATAACAAATGCACTGACAGGTGTTTTTTTTTATTAAATGTTTTAAGTGCAATTTAAGTGTACTGTAACGCATCATTACATATGAACTAGCATTTCATAACCTGCCCCTGCATGTACGGTAGCTGCAAACAATGGGCTGCTTTCTCTCTCAGGTTGAATGTCCCCAGTTGACCTAAGGCTACCTGTCCAGTAGGAGGGCCAAAATATGGCACAGTGTGTCACTGAAATACAGTGAAGAAGAGGAAAGTTACCAGTGAACCATTTGTTTGTGTCCTCGTCAAATCCTGTGAATGTCTATGCCATGTCTGCAGAGGTTGCAGTCCACATCACTTTAACGACCAGGGTCAGTGGAGTTTGTGGTCAGCAACAACAACAACATACTGTACATACATTAGTATAATATATAGTACATTGAATCACACAAAAAGCATAATTCACAGACAGGAGAATAATAAGTCTCTACAGCAGCAATATTTCTTTAACTATTAGCAAAACACTCAGATCTTTTCTGAACATTCACTATAAACTAACAAGAAGCTCAGCTAAAATCCAATTTAAAAAATAGGTTTACAACATCTTTGAAGGAATCTTTAGAATATCTGGTGGGAATAACTTATTTAAAATCTAAGCTTTCATCAATTATAACTTACAGTATTGTAATATGAGTTGTGACAGCTGTTAAAGAAGGTAATGTGGTCAGAAATATCAAATACACACACACAGAGTTTTAAAAGGATTCAGGCAATAGATTATTTATATCTACCGCCATGACACACAGAAGATTCATCACCATGGCGCGTGATTAGTGTCTCCTCTCCTCTCCTCTCCTCTCCACACACTTCTCCCCTTGCACTCTATCATCTCTTGGACTGAATAATTGTGTTTTGCCACCATCCCTATAATGCATATCTCTGCAATTATCCAGATGTGGGTGACACCATAATCCATATGCCGGCGACACCAAGTACAGATGGTTCTGTAATTGCGAGCACACGGTGGTGATCGCCCTGCTTTGTAATCAGATTCATATTTTCTTTCTTGTGGGCGTTCACCATTTGATATTTCCAGATTAATTTCCCTATCAGATGCCACTGGAGTCTCATTTAGAGCGGGATTCAGTGTCAGCTAATGAGATACAGACAAGGGTATTTATACAGCCCCTGATCTGGTTCATTGAGTGGTGACATATTGGCCTGGCAGGCTCTCCGGTCGTGTTTGTTTCTCTTCAGTTTGACGGAGGAGATAAGGTTTGCACTGAGGGAATTTCTCACTCTGAAGTGACCAAAATATTGACTTGTGGAAGTGACTGGTTTCACCGCCAGTGTATTGAAAATGCATCTAAGTATGCCAGCTTGAATCTCATTTATTGTGTTACAGTTTTTGATGCATCAGTCCATGCATAAGCTCGTCCGTGGTTGAAATACAGGGCCACTAGTGTATCACTGTGTGTTCGTCACCGTCAGTGTCATCTACTACAAATATGCTGGTGTAATACAGTTTTTACAACAAGTATGCACTGGTTGACTGTTGACAGATTCATGCAAATGTGCATAAATGTCATCACTCTCCTGCTTTTCCTTCTTTTTGCTGTATGACAGTATCTGATCAGTTTGACAAAGCTTTGTGAACCCAAAAGGGCAGAAATTTGCTCTACCAAAAGCTGATCCTTCAGCAGACAGAACACCAAAATTGTAGATATTATGTTTTCATGTGTCAACAGGTACAGTACTAGTCAAAAGTATGGACACACCTTCCAATTCACTTGAATGGGAAAGTTCGTCCAAACTTTTGACTTTTGGTAATTTATGTCTGGAACCAGTTTCAGTCGATGGCCTTTTCTGTGTGATGTTTGATCTCATGTCGAGTCATGTCAGTTTTATTTGCGAAACCTAAAATCATAAATCACAAATTTGACTTAAAGGGCATCACACCACCATATCTTCTTCTTGTGTCACATGGATTCCTCCCACATGTTAGGTGAAGACACTAAATTGTGCCCTTTGATGTATTGTTGACATGTTCAAGGTGTCTGTGTGTCTGGTGGCTGGGATAACCACCAGCCAACCATGACCCTACCAGGATTAAGTGGTTTAAGAGAATAAATGGTCTGGAGGTTGTTACAGAGGCTTTCACATGCTGCCAATAAACCAGTTCATGGTGCGAACGTTTTGCATCATAAAGTGACTAAATAAATAGAAATGAAACCCAGAGGTGAAATAATTTCTCAGATTGCTCTATTACAAGTCCTGTGTTATCAGCAAAATCAACCTAATGTATCAAAAGTAAAAATGCCTGTTCTGCAGAAAAATGGCCCTGTGATTGATTTATCAAATATGACATTATTAGATTTTAGCATTTTACTGTTGTGGCTGGTCGAGATGCAGTTATCTACTTTATATACAATTAGGTGATTTAGTCCAGTGGTTCCCAACCCAACAAAGGATCAGGCCCCCCTCCAAAGAGTCCCAAGATAAATCTTGGGGGGTCGTGAGATGATTAATGGGGCATGAAAGAGGAAAAAACAAAGTTCTGCCACATACATTTGTATTCATTTGTCAGACCTTTATCAAATCTTGGCTTTTTTTTGTTGTTGTTGTGAAATAGCTCTATTGCATCATTTTACCTCTTTGTGCCTGAAACATTTATTCAAATGAAACCATCTGAGAATTTTGAAGGGGAAATGGTTCTTTAATAACTCATAGGCATTTGAATCATAACAACACTGGATTTTTGTAAGGCGTCACAAGCCAAAAAGGTTGGGAACTACTGGTTTAACGATGCATTGTATTTTATAAGCTTATTTATTTATTTAATCTTTATTTAATCAGGCAGTCTCATTTAGATTAAGATCCCTTTTCCAAGAAAGACCTGAGAACAAGAAACATTCATAAGACAAGAACACAATCAGCGGACGGAAACAACACAACTAAACAAGATATTGATAAAAACACTTACAAGAATCATAAAAAAAAATCAGATAATAAAACTAAAATCTCCAAGAGGAATGTAAGACACAAGTTTGAGGGCAGTTTGTGGTTCATTCCATTTAAAAGCTGCATAGTATCTGAAACCAGTTCTGCCAACTTTAGTGTGTACCCGAGGGATATCTAAGGTTAGATAGTTACTGGATCATGTACTGTAGTCACTAGATTTAAATAACAAAAAGCTTATCATACTTTTTAATTGTAAATATTTTATTAAATACTCTAATTGAAATGAGAGCTCAAAGAATCTTATTGTAAAATCTTAATATGCATAAAGTGATTACAGCCATCAGATAAATGTATAGATAAAAGCAAAGTAAACAGTAATAGGCCTATGTCCCTCTGAAATGCAGTGGAGTTGGTAGAATAGGTTTGATATACTCATGTAAATGTACCTCAAAATTGTACTGAAATACTTTCACTGATGAAACCGAAACCGCAGCACAGAGTTGAGCAGTAAAGCAGAAACACTGGTTTGTATTACTAGAAATTGTGCCCTCTGTTGGTGTAAAACCACAGCACGGGTCCCATGTTGCACAAACAGGACGCATTGTTGAAATGCTCCTTTATTTATCCCTACAGGTCACATGCAGTTTGTTGTCTGGTATACTTTGCTCTCTATACTTCTTCAGCTGTGAACCGTGAGGAAGTGTCTGCACGGCTGCAAGCTGGAGCGCATCAGCAGAGCAGCAGAGAGAGGGGAGAGACGGAGGGGCTGCAGTTGTCATGGCAACGCCGAGGGGGGTGGAGCGTTGGGAAGTGGGACCAGTTTGTTTTGTTATTGAAGGTCACGTGGCAAGAGGAGGCTCCTCCCGCCTCCCCCCGTTACCACCGATTCAACCGTCTCGAGCTCCTGCTCCGGTCAGTTACTACAAAATGGCTGCAGAGGCTCCGCCGCCGACGAGAACCGACTGAACGCTTCATGGTAGGATTAATTAAAGCCTTTCTTAAGGGAAGAGTTTAGCGCGACAAATTTGCTTCCTTGTCGCTTTCCACTTCATGAAACAGGCGGGATTTTGAGGTGAAATGTTGTCAGCTGGGCTGGGAATGAAAATATTTTCAGTTCAGCCCACTTTGACATCAGTGTTGTCGTCGATGCTAGTGCTCTCTATCGCAGTTGTCGGTGGCATATTGGTGCGGTTTTTTCTAGTTATTGCACGGTTTGCTGACCTTAGCACGGACACTTTGGTGTTTTCCTGATAGTGGCTTCGTGGTAACTTGGACTAATTGGCCTATCCAGCACATCGGCTGCACAGTGCAAACGATTCAAGGGCACCCCTGTGTTATTGCTTGTTGAGTTGTCGTATTCGTAGTAGCATGGCATTGGTTGAACGCTTGCAGTTGCACCAGTGTGTAGAAGAGTTGACATGGATGTTGTTGCAGCTCTTTCTCACAACATATACTCTTAACATGCATCATCTGACTGGCAGTAAATGCATTAGCAAGCTGAGTTTACCTGCTGCACTCATATCCAGTTATGATGCATCTGCTTATACGGTTGCTTTTACTGCTTAATTGATTATGAATAATTGTTGCTTATGCGTCCTTATCCATTCAGCACATAGTGAATAGCTAGTAGTTAATAACTGCTGGCCTTCACTTTGAATAAATGCTGGAAAGTGGTTACTCTTTATGCAGAAAATACACATGCTGACTTTAGAGACTTCTTGTCATTGGCTTTATAACCTTGGGATGGTTGTAGATATTGTAACCTGACTGATTTTATAAACTGTATCTGTTGGAAATCTAAGTTGTCAGTCCCTGGTTTGAGCAGCAGAGAGCTGTGTAAACATAGAGATATGATGCTTCAGTGATTGCTTCCTTCCCTTCACCATTACTGGCCGGCTCCTGCTGCAGCTTGACATCCTGCAGTGGCACATACTCTCCACGAACAAGGCAATGTGTGCAGACTGGGGATGCCTGCACCCTGATGCATGTAGAGGGCAGACTGACGTAAGCCTTGAGGCCCGCTGCTGGTTTTACTAATGTGTTAGAGTCCCTAATTTGGGTCTGGGCCTGGCAAGGGATGAAGAGATGGTGGCAGTAAAGGGAAGGGGGTGGGGGTCTTTTCTGTCCCTGCTGGGTCAGGGGCCCCAGTCAGAGCCCCAAGCCTCTGAAAGAGCCAGTGTGTATTCACCGAGAGGCGCCAAAGGGGGCTTGATAACAAAAACAGGCCACTAAATACTCTGATTACTATACGGCTTAGGTCATAGCCTCACTTTCAGTTCAAAACTCTCCATGGCTTTTTGCTAAGCACTGGACCAGAGGGCTGAGGGGCATTTTGCCAGATTGTGTCATTTGGTTTGGCGGGTTGTTTGGTGTCAGTGATCAGATGCTTAGCTGGAGTTCTCAGTGGAAATGATGATCTTGCATCCTGTGAAAAGCAGTTTATTGCTGTCAAAGAGTTTTTTTTTCTCTTGAGGTTTAACAAACGAAAAAAGCTAGCTTGCTCATTGCTAGTTCCATTCATCCTGCGTTTTTGAACATTGGAGGTAGTTGCTTTATTTTTGCACAGACTCCAACTTAAAGGTGCACCTGTCATTTTCAGTATTAAAGAGGTCATATTATGCCCCTTTTCCCAGTTTAATATTATCATGTTCATGGTGTATTTACAAACATTTGCATGTTTTTATGGTCAAAAAGCACCTAGTTACAGCTGTACGAGCCATGAGACACTCAGCCTGAAACGGGCTGTTTTGTGTCTGCTCAATTACCCTCTCTTCTGATTGGCTGACTGTTTTCTGAGTGACGCGCCCAGGTCAACCACAGGTAACAGATTGTAGCACGCAGAGAGCAGAGCAGAGAAGAGAAACTAGTGCAACAATAAATGACAGCAAAACACAGACCAATACTGGATTTTTGGGGCCGATACCGATATTGGGAAGTAAAAAAAATCCGTTATTGATATATATTGGCTGATAATCTTGTATATACAGAGTATATACAAAAACACATATTTTTTGCAATGATCCCTCAAATGTGGTTATCAAACACTTGCGACAAAGATATGTAATGGAGGCATGATATTTTACAGTTTAACAATAAACTTTATTGTATAAAATGACATCAGTGCACGGAAAACGGTTAACTTCACTGGGAATTTAATAACTATAAATAACTAGCCTATAAATAAAAAAACAACAAAAAGAACATATGTATGTATATATATTAAACTTGAATTAAGAAAAAGGATCAAATATAGATAAAATTCTGCCTATATAACTTTAAATATATAGGTATATCGGTGCATATCGGACAACATATATGCCAATACTGATATATCTGTGATAGGCTGTGGTAGTCTCTAGTAGAGACTCTCACACTGAGCTGAAACGAAACAAGTGCACATAAATTAGGTAAATAACAAATAAACATATTGTCGTTCTTTCAGGGGAGGCGGGGGGACCCATCCGTCCCTCCCAGCCAATAGTAGGGGAAACGCTGAGCGTATAGTTGTGACATCACAACCTTACGGAAGTCCAAATGGCTCATTTAAAGGCGCAGTTTCTGAATATGGGCTGTGGACTAAACGTTTTGATTCTTTCACAGTATTTTTATAGCACCTAGACCTGCTTTATAATCAAAAAAAAAAATTTAATCTACAATATGTCGCCTTTAAACAAATTCTAATTCTCCTAAATGGGGTGTCAGACTCTATGTAGGCTAGTATTTTTTTAGATACTACATTAAAGGCGCAGTTTCTGAAAATGGGCTGTGGGCTGAACGTTTTGATTCTTTCACAGTATTTTTATAGCACCTAGACCTGCTTTATAATCAAAAAAAAATTTTAAAATCTACAATATGTCGCCTTTAAACAAATTCCAATTCTCTTAAATGGGGTGTCAGACTCTATGTAGGCTAGTATTTTTTTTAGATACTACATTAAAGACTTTTCCTAATTGTTCTTTCCAGAAATAAAAATTGTGCAGCACACGATTAGTCTTAATGTAGCTCAGAGTTATGTGAGCTCTCTCTTACATACAGGCTATTACTCAGTGGCTTGTTTTCGATTTATTAAGACAAATGTGGAAATAGTGAGAGAGCTACGTGATTGGAGTTTAATAAGACATTTGTTAGTGATGTTCTTTGATCTGTTGGACCAGTAAATTGTCAGCCAGGCTCATAAAAGTGTTCCCATTACTTCTGGAGCAGACAACTGACATTGGGACTGGAGGCAGTGCTTTTGGAGTGTGTCCATACAAGTTATTTCGGGGCCTGTTCAGAGTGCCAGGAGTGCAGAATAAGTTTCTCTTTTCCTTGTCGTTACCCCCGGTCAGAAAGCATTAACATGACCACACTGAGAATAGCCTCAAGTACTTTAAAGAGTGCAATCCTCTTTGCGGAGCACAAGGACTGCTTACCCAGCAGTTTTTAAACCTTCACACAAATCGAAATGTAGTAGTAACTGCTCGCTCTCATGCATTTTTGTTATGTTTCTTTGTGATGCGTTTGAGGTTTTGCATTTGAAAACTGGCACATCAGATATTTTTCACAACAGAGAGCTCTGTTGCTTAATGTGCGATTGTGCAGAAGAGCACGGGGGGGGGGGGGGGGCTGCACATTCTGCCATAGCTGTGGCGGCTGCCTCTGAGGTTGCTAGCGAGCGTTCTCCCAAGGGCTCACCATGCTCTTGTTTGGCTTGCAGCGATGGCATTCCTGGCTCTGTGCCCAGCGACTGCCGTCTAGCACCCCTTCCCCCATCTCTCACACATGCATTCAAATCAACCCTCTCAGCCCCATCAATAGCAGCCCCCTCATCTTCATCGCTTCAATGTGGGGCAGCAAGGTATTTACATGTCCGCAGTAATACAGACGGCTGTGCCAATTCACCTTGCACACGCTGACTCTCCTTCATCTCATCATCGCCACTCGATTTTCTACCGATTTTACAGCTGCTTTTATTAGGCTGGTCTCTCCCGAGTGTGACTGTTTTTGTTTTGTTTTTGTTTTGTTTTTTTTCTTTTTGCCTTCCTTTGTCGACGCAGTGAGTGTGTGGTTTTAAGAGGGACACTGAGCTCTAATCCTGTTGTTCTGACAGGAGAGTGTAATTCCACAACAGCGCTGAGCTCATTGACCCCCGTCCTGCATATAGACACGAGCTGTGCTTCCCTGCTACAAACGGCCGCTCGTGATGTAGCTCAGCCCGATACTACGAGTACATGTCAAATCAAAACTGCATCATCGTAGCCTCCTCTGTGTGACTGAATGGTCTTTTTTGATGTCATTATTAATGTTCTAATATACATTTGATAAAAAAGGGCTTCTTGAAAAATGATCAATAATGTGTGATGAGTCTGTATCTTTAAATTGTGGTTTAATTAAAGTTCTGTTTACATTATCATGGTGGTGTCTTCAAACCCATTCACACACTGCATCCAAAGGGGGGGGCAGGAGGCACCATTACTGCATCTTCCACATCTCACTATCAGTCACCCCTCTGAGTCCCAGGGACACACATCTTTCCAAGCTTGGCAGATGTTTGGAAATGAAACGGCAGCTCTCAGTGAGAGAGGCTCCCTCTGTCTTGCTCAGGGACCAAATGTCTCTTAAATTGAAATTATTTTGACACTTTTCTCGCTACTCACTCTCCTTATCCGGGTCGAAGGCCGACAGCAGCTCACATTAACTGGAGCATCTCTCTTATCCTCTGATCCTACATGACACAAGCCCCACTGATGCCTTTGAAAGGAGCAGCACCAGCTATATTTAGCGTGGCAGCTGCCCCAGCAGGTTCCATACCCAGCCTCTTGGAGGTAAAAATAAGTGTTTATGATGTGAATTGGTCGATAGGTGTTTGGCAGCAGTAGGTTTTTGTGTCGATTCCAACAACCTAGTCTCAGGCCCACTGTCAGGACAACAGTCCAGTTATAAAGACGCACTAATTATCTTTGAGCTCCTTTGGATTGCTGCTCTTTTGACTCATCAGGCCTGGAGTGCTGCAGGATTGGTAGAGTTAAAGGCATGTGCTGAGCCAATGCCAGTGCATGAGTGAGTGATACTGACTAAAAATAATATTCTGATATGTTTAGCTAATTTGTGACTGTCCATAGCTACAGCTGGTATTTTCTGTTTTAAACAAGTTCATATGAAAAGAAATAATAAGTCAAGGAAATGAAAGCTTGACTCATGAAACTGTTAGCTTTTTAAAACCTTTTTTTTGTGTTTGGTTAGTTGTTATTTGACCCTATTTGGGTCTGTTAGCAGTGGTAGATAACTCACAAAGATTCAATTGATCTTTTTGCTGCAAAATGGGATAAAAGTGGTCAACAACAAATTCAATGTTGAACTTATCTCCAGTTGATGTTGCAGTTTGCAAAGCATCCGTTGTTCAGTATCAGTTCATTCAAATGCCAGTGGCTGACCAAAAATATGTGACACCTTTGTTGCCATCACTGATTACTACATTGTTATTTATTCCAGTTACCTATTAATTTATTTATTTAGTCCTTTTTTTCTTTATTTCACTGTGTGATTTACGTGTCACTGATCCATTAGCCGTTTGATGCAAAGAAAGACTTTCTACTAACAATTTAACATAATGCACACAGAAAGTAGAATGCGTAGGTGTTCCTCAAAGAAAAGCAACACTTGCAGTGCTCTAATGTGATCATTTCTCACTTCCTGGACTTCTGTAACATTTTTTTCCCCACGTGACGTAGGGATGTGGTTTGATAGCATTTAATCAATTCACATCCAATATCAAATCCACTTGTTGAATCAAAATTCTTTTTTCAAACCCTTATTAAATCTTTGTTAGATTCACATTTCAACATTTGCAAGTAACTAAAATAATTACAACTCAAGGATGTCTGATCACCTGTTGTTGGCAGAAACACTACAGCTCATAGTGGTAGCCTAATTAACAAACCTGTACCTACAACCTGAACATGAGATGAACAGCATAACATACGAAATGTTCATTAAATGTATCTGACACATTCAGGCAACAGCCAACTGTACTTAACCAGCTACTTACTCTAAATACCAAAAGGTCCTGATTTAGTTATAATAAATCTGCAGTGTGGAACTTTTACATATAAATGAACGTCCGTTACATCCGAGCGCTTGCCAAACGAGTTCACACTTTGCTGATTAAGCTTATCACCGCCAGATAAATCTCTCTGTATTTCACAGTATACAGAGTTTTTAATCTGGTGTCATGTTTGACATTCCTGCACCGGCCGGATGAATGCACACCAGAGACTTCTGCCAGCCGAGCCGCCTAACTTCCAGTTAGCTCTCTGCTAACTTAAATGGGGATAAAATAATTTAATCGTGCGGCTCTTCTAGACTTTCCAAATGTTATCAGACCGAATGGATCAAATTCTGAAAGTGAAACAAGTCATTTCATGGGGGTTGTGTGACGCTCGAAACAATTTATCCACCGTTTTACAGACGCAACAGTAGCGACGGAGTAGGCTACGGAGGAGCCTGTGACGTAAACACATCAACAGCGTTTTTTTGTAATTAATCTCACTGCCAGAAGGGGGAGACAAAAGTCCCCACTCCAGCTTTAAGTGAGTCAGATTATAATGTTGACATTTTAAATGATCGTCTGATCGTTTCTCTAGAGTCGCCACTCTGTGAAACTACAACACACATTCCACTCTCAGTTGTACAGTGTTGTTACAGAGTGATGTGTCTTTTCACTCATAGGCAATCTTTGGCTGAATACAGACACAAGCTGCGGAGAGCACATTAACTACTGAACGGCCAAACTTTATTTTAGTCCTTACAGAATTGACATTAATTAGCTACAGCTGATCTAATCATTTTAACTAGAAACGGTCGGCTAAAAATGAGAAGCCTGTAGCCTGTATTTCTCCCTAATGTGATGCCAGTGTTAAAGAGGATATAAAGAGCAGATAACATACTGTGGGGTCTGATCTTTGCAGTGAACAGGAGGCTTCCCTGTGGTCACCCTGTGTCACCTGTTTGCCTGCCATAAAGCAGTGGACATGGTCTCTGGTAGATGATGGCACTGTAATATGCACTGTTACAATTATAATTCTAAGCATAACATTAGAATATGTGTAAGATTGTTACTCACAGGGTCTAATAGCAATACATTATGTTGATAAGATGCACATATTTCATACCATTCATAATAGCTTCCCTCTGCCATAAAAAAACCAATAGAGAATCACTGTATCCAACTTAAAAATTGGTGGTTTGTGTTTATTATCATCATTAGGACTTTCTCAGCCAACACAGTCAGCCACTGATAGAGAAAATGCTGCATTGTTGTAAACCAGATAATATCTGGTGAGCTTTGCTTATCCTCTAATTAATTTGTGACACAATTAGAAACGGCTCCAAAGACTATATCTCACTGAATTGAGATGATCGATCATATTTAGGGGAAACCAAGTGATTTTATTAAATGCTAGCTTGGGTCTCTGCCTTCTTTCTTTCTTTCTTTGCTATTTTATTCATAAAAGGGAAGGAAATATTGTTGTCATCCTACAATACAGGGGTTAAAGTTCTCAGGCACCGTGCCTGATTTCAGGCATAAAGCAGTTTTAAATTCAATACATTGTACACATTTTCTACTGAACAACTTTTCAGGCTCACTAATCTTTTCTTGCTTTAATCCCTGTACAATATTTAAAAGAAGGGACATGAAAAACATAGATATGTAGGGTAACATAGCTAAATGTGATCTTAGTTTAATTTTCTTTTCACTGTGGTTGTTGTTTTCTTTTTATATTCACAGTTTAGGTTGACCTCATTACATTTGCTGGGGTCCAGGTCGGCATCAAGGAAAGGCATTCAGGAAAGAGAAAAATGACATAGTGTTTGTTTTTGTTGTTTTTTTTTTTCTTTGAGGATTTGGAACCATCTCTTGAACCAGTGCTCTTGTGACATGCTTGAAGCTCTCTCTCGTTTGTTTTAATTGGAAGGTCATATTTGTGCTTTAACAAATGATGCTTGTCAAAGTTCATCTTGCTTCTCGTTTTCCAGTTTCATTATTGGATATCCACAACCAAACTGATTTTAGCACAGTGCTTAAGGGCGCTGTCTGTCTCCACCTGAATGCTCACCAGGGCCTTAGGGAGCGCTTGTTGCCAGGCAATGGCACACACCGCTGTCACCTGCAGCAGCATAGGCTTGGCAGCAGAAAAGGATGACGGTTTATGTACAATTTTACATTTAAGGTTCAAGGAACTTGATTCCAGTTTATGTATTTTTTCAGGCTAGCTCCTCTTCCCACTGTCCTTAAAAACACGGCTGCTAGCTTTTATTTATTTATTTGTTTTTCTGTGTAGAGGATTAGGCTAGATATGGACTAGCTCTGAACTGGATGCACTTGCTTATGAAACAATGGGGCATTGTCGGGTGATTTTCAGTTACAGCATGTGTCTCTTGTGAACACTTTTCCTCTAATGACTGGGTACTGAAGGTGTAGGCTGTAACCATGTAGGTTTAGAGACTTTGTCAACAGATCAAAGATGTGCATAAAGTTGTCAACGACCCAGAATAGTGGCATGTATTGTTTTTCTGTGGTCTGCAAACACATTAGTTGTGTTGGGAGCTGCTGCCCTAGCTGGGTGTGAAGCCTGAAGAACGGGGGGCCTCCCCCCACTATACTAGACCTTCAAGGCCTCCCTAATGGTTTCCAGAACCAAGACCACCAAACTAAACACATGCACAGTTCAAAATATTACAGCTTGTCAAGAAATATGCTGCTTAAGAGTTAAGTGCAAAAAGTAAAATTAACCCATATCCTTCTGTCTGGTAGTTGTATTAAAAAACTACATACATGATTTTGTGTGTTGCAACAGCAGATATTGAGAACATTGATTTCACCTTAAGGTACAAGAATTGATAATGCAGCTGAATAAATGTAAAGAAATCACTGTTGTAGATGCTCACCTGTTGAAGCAGAGTTCCCTTCTGTTGGTGTTTGGTTTTAAAACCATGTCTGTCTCTCTCTCTTTTTTTATTCAAGTTGTGAGAAGAAGGAAAAAATACGAGAAGAGAACCATTTGATGGAAGATAAGAAAAAGAAAAAGCAAGAAGAGAAGAAAAAGAAAGAAGCTGCTCAGAAAAAGGTAAACTTCTTTAACACATACACACTCCTTTTTTAGCTTTAATTGCTGCTGCCTACTGTTTCATCATGACCAACATAGATAAGATACTGTAAGCCCCAGTTTAATGCTGGTTCACGCATGGCCAACGTCTCCCAGCAATAAAATGAAATGCTCCCCGAGTCAGTCAGTACTTTCACTTCCTTTTTTCTCAGCCAATCTTAGACAAGGCTGCTTTAACACCATCTGCGCTTGTCAAACTAAAATTAGATACATACAATAGCCTCACTGTAAATCACTTGTCCTGTGTTCTCTTTTGAGGAAAAATCAGCAACCAAGAGGGAGAAATTTCTATTTTATATTTTTTTGGTTTCATATGGCACCCCCTAGTTTTGGATTAATTCGACAATACCATTAGTTATCCATCTACATAGATGGAGAACTTTTTTGCATACAGCCCATCAAATCATGCATAAAGCAGTAACGTAAGCATTCGATCATAGGCAGAGCAGATGGTCACACTAAGCCTGACAGCAGCCGGCTACATAACACAAGAACAACCAACATTAGCTTTCCTGTTAAAGTCTCCTTCTTATCTAAGTTACAGACATGAAACAAAAGTCTTGACCTGTACCTTAGCTTGTTGAACAAGCCATCAAACAAACGTTCACTGGATAAAAGTACACCACTAATATCAGTTTGCATGCTAGATTACTAATTAGCTGCTCAGATGCAGCAGATTAAACAGCTGAAAATATCACTTTGGTCGGTTAAGATAACACTTCTGGTGGCCCTGCCCTGTAAGCGACCCAGACAACTGTGCTGCTGCATAATTTGTGTTTTAATTGTGATTGAGCAAATCCACTGCTCCAGTATATTGTGTGCCATTTCTGGCTTTAGTTTGGAGGTTAAAAACTTTTTACAATGTTGTGATGACCATCATCTCATTGCAAACACTAAGAAAACAGAAGAAATGATTTTTGATCAAGGACATCTGGGGGAGTATCTCCACTACTGGTCCACAATGCTTGTTTTACCCAGGTTCATTCTTACAGATACTTACATATTGACTGTAGTCTGACTTTAAATGTCCATGTGAATTCTGTATGCACTAGGATCCAACAGCAACTTTATATTTGCGCAGACTCAGGGTGTTTGGGGTTGGACAGAGGGTAATGATGTTATTTTATCATACTGTGATGATAGAGAGTATATCACATTACAGAATCTCAGTTTGGTTTGGTAACATATCTGTTAAGTTAAAATCACAAATAAACAGACAGCATTGAAAGTGATGGGGGTGAGGGAGCATCCCTCCCTCTAAATGCTCTTTAAGAAGACTATAGTTAAACATAATTTTATGTATTTTTTATGTGACAGCCTTTATGTCCAAGACAAATTTCCCTAGGGACAAATAAAGTAATCTTGATCATGAAGTTGCTGGTATGGTCCTTACTGTTCAACACTTCCCATGACTTTACGACTACAGCACAGGTTTTTTTATCGTACTGGTGCCACCAGAGCTCAGATGCCAGCTGCTGTCAATCAAACACCGACACGCCCCTCCACCCAGCTGAAACAAAAAAGACCCTTTTCCTTTGTTTTTAATAATAAAAAACTGTTAACAATACATATTAAAAACACATTGTCATTCTTTTTGACTGCAAAAATGGACGGCTAAATGTGATTTTAGTTGGACTTTAAATTTTAGGTGATACATAACCAAGTGCAGCTCTCCAAATGGCTCAGGTGTTTTTGTTGCAGTTATATCATATTGATGACATGCATATTGAGCACATACATTTTGTCAATCCGTGTTTCCACTGGAAGCATTAAAAAGAACATTATGTAGTTGTCATACTCATGTTTACCCTGTAACCCCCACCCCACCCCCCTAAAACATTGTTCTCAGTGTTACATAGTTCGTATAGTTGACCCTTCTTGTCAATAGTGGAGAAAGTATGTTTGTGTGTCTTTCTTAATCTATGAGAGGAACATTAGCGTTTCTATTTTTCTCCCTCTCCTGCTGCAAACCCCATGAACTCTTTCACCCCGTCGAGCAGTGAGAATGAACATGAACCTTTTAGCATTTCAATAGATGAACAAAACGAGCCCCTGAACATTTTGTTCCAATAGCCCTGGCTAGTTGCTCCAGCGCTGTCGTGTAGCTGGCTAGCCAGCCTCTGTGACTCGGGGTGCGTTAACGTTTAGGTCCATAATTTTCACATATAGGTGGAAAAGATGGTTGATTGCATCCTTATAAATGATTCTTTATTCTGCTGTTAATATATTTGTTCCTCTTTTTTCAGGCCACAGAACAGATAACCAAAGGTGAGTTGTGGCTACTTCTATCTTTCTTGTTTAATCAGTGTATTCTATACCACCCATATAAAACAGTACCTCTAAGTTAATTTCTTCATTGAGTATGCTGCACATGCAATAACACAAGGTTTCTCTGTGCTGGCAAAATTATACTTTGCTATGTTTATCTGCCCTGAATCTTGCTATGAGGTTGTGATATGATGTTTTCAACCACTAGGGAGACTGATTGTGTGAGTGTTTTAAATTGTGTATCCTCTTGATTAGATGGATAACTCAGTAACCCTGTGCAGGATTGCTTTTTTGCTTCTGAGTCTCAGTTTGCCTACTGCTGCGCAATTTGGATATGAAGCATTAGCTTTTATTATAGTAAAACATCTTTAACTGAAAACATTAGCAGCAGGCAGGTTGCCCAAAGTACCTGAACCAAAATAAAGGCCAGGTGCCCATACAAGACTAATAAGGAGCATGGGGATGGTGCAGCTGCTCCTCAGGCCTCCCAGAAGATTCCTCAGGCATACCTACGAGGATGTAGGTGAGGACGAATCTCAGAAGAGAGGAAAACTGAGCCAAAGAACCACAAAACAAACCTGAGAAAAAGAGGTGAATAAAGTTAACTGAAAGGTGACTCCTGTAGGGAAGAGTGCGCTTAGCTTGCAGGTTTTGAACTGCTGATCTGTGGCAGCTGCAGACCCACTCTTCACTTTGACTCCCAAAGCCAATGCTCTTAACGACCAGAAAGAGGCGGGTAGGGAGTGATGGACAGTCAGTTAGCCCAGGAGCAGATCTCCTTGTCAAGATGAGCAGGCAGATGGGAGAGGGACTTAATGTCTCGCAAGGGATAGGCAGGGCGAAATCTGATTAGAAATTCTGGTAGGCGTTGGCAGCATGGCCTTACTGTAGTTTAATGACCGCACGAGAATGGACGCCTAATTACAAGCGAGTGTCTTTGTGTTTTTGTGCCCAAAGCTGTGCTCAGACAAATGCGTGTGTCGGTTTGTTGGCTAATTCCACTTAGGTCAGTAAAAAGGAGTATGTTGACTTGTGTTCTCATCGTGTGTGTGCATAAAACTGTGAAGTCTCTCCCGTCAAGGGTCAACAGCATGACCTCCCACTCTCTCCCTGAAGGATGAATTAATGAGACTGTAATGTCATAGAGGTGCCCCCTCCTACCTCTTATTCCTGTTGTCTGAGTCACCCTCACCCTCTCACAGTTTGCTGCACTAATGAATGTGATCTGGGATAGCTTTGTTAGTATTCTCTTTGTCTCTTATCTACTTTGCTTTGTTTCACTGCATCCGCAAATTGACCTATATACTATGCTTTTCTCCCCATCATCAAACTAGGCTGTGATATGCACAATTATTTTCTTGGCTGCTGCTCATAAGAGCAATGTGCCACGGCCTCATTTTACTGTGATCTTCACCCTCTCAAATGTCACATTTTACTTTCCTGCACATTGTACACTTTTGTCTACTCCACTGTGCTCATATCCATCATGTTCATTTAAGAAATTCGTAATTTGATTATCATTTTTCTTCAAATAATCGATTGGTTTATACGTTTGAACACCTGTTAAAGGGTCTTTCCAGTATTATTGTTACCACAGATAAATTCAGTCAGAGAGGATCAGAGCAGACGGATCTCTTAAAATCTTCAGCTTATTTCAAATCAAAGCATATTTATAAATATTATTGTGATGCCAGAGATGTGAGTGTAATTTTATAGTAATGAAGACAAATGGCTCATTCACCATTAAAAAATATCATAAAAAACCAAAAAGACTAAAAATTCCGTTCTTAATCTAATGAGTGATTAATTGACTAATCAACTAAGAGAGGCAGATTGTCTGTGATATTAATGCAGGGTATATAGGGAGCTAATTAGGAGAACAAGGCTAGCGCGGAGGCTGAATAAACAGGCATCCATACACAGGAGATCTCCAGAAAGACCCCGAGCACCATAGTAACACTACACCAACTCCTGTCTGGTTCAGGCAGAAAGTCCCACCCCGGGACCAACAAGAGGAAGGAGCAGAGGGAAAAGGGAGCAGAAGAAGGTGGGCTGTAAGGAAAGAGATAGAATTAATTGTTGCGGTTACATTTGTGCAAAGTGTACGTAGAGAGCTGCTAAAACGTGTTGCCTTCGGTTGATTTGAAGGAGCTAGGAAAAGGCATGTGAGAGCAAAAGAAACAGACGGAGCCATGTGAAACTGTGAGAATGCACTCCAGTTTCCTGTTTGCCGGCACAGCTGAGGGGGCCCTTTGTAGGATATTTCTACTGGCCCACTTCTGTGACACACACACACACACACACACACTCCCTCGGCCAGTCCCCTAATGACAAGCAAACACCATCACCAAATGTACGTTGTGTGCCTGTGCAAACACACACGTATAGTTTTATTCATGTTGACCCCTCCGCTTCACTAGCCCACAGCAAGAGTGCTATAAATTTCAAATGTAGCACATTCATCTCCAAATACCATACGCATGCAAATATCTTAACATAACATGTAGCATAAATCTACTGATGCATAAATATTTTAAATTAATGCAGCTGTCATTCACTCCCTACTCAGAAATTCACTGTCCGAAGACAAGTCACTGTGCTTCATGGGAAGGCCCTTTGACGTACTTCCAGGGTCATCAGTTGAATATTTTACCACCCTTAAGTATTGTAATACTCAGTTCAGTACTGATAACTCTCCTAGGGGACACGCTGTGTGTCACCATTGTGTCACAGTCATAGGTCAACATCACAATAGAGTCATGCTTTGATGAAGTGTGTGCCAGGCAAGTTGTAACTTCGCATCCTTGAGCCGTCAGTTCCTGTGTTGCGCTCCGGACCAACCCTCATCCTCAAGGGTTAAAGGACCAATGTCTCGAGGCAGGAGGTGAAGAAAGTGCCAGACAGACGAGCGTAACAAGCGTCAGCCCCATCACAGATAACGCGTAGCACAGCGGAGGCCCGCTGCCATCAACAAGCTATGCAAGAGTTAATGTCTGTGGGTTAATGAGTTATTGTGTCTCTGTTCATGCGGCGCTTTTTTATCCCTATCAAAGATGGGGCACGACATCCATGTACATCAGGGCGCACATTTACATAGCACAATAAAAGATAACATTATTATAAAGTTGTGTCACGGCAGTAATTTCATAACAGATTAATTTGCCGTTCCACATTCGCTTAATTACAGCCAGTGCTTTGTGTTGGAGAGTCATAAATTGCAGTGTGATCAGGGGGAATTTATACCAGTGTGCCTCTTGTCATCGTCACCGCCTCTTCTTCGTGTCTTAGCCCAAGAAGCACAATTTTTATGGATGCAGCGGTGGTGTTAATTTAAAACCATGTGAAGTGGTTTTATAAGTTGTGAATTAAAGGGCGACAGGGCAAATCTGCGGTTATATTAAATATGTCTAAAAATGTATTTATGGATGGATTTCAACCCTTTAATGTCGAAAAAGCTCAAAGAGATATTGAGACATAGAATTTGCTTAGTTTGAATAAGATAAAATCTTAACCCACCATGATATCTTGTATAATAAGGCGTGTTTGACATTTCTCCCTCAGATAAAATTAAAGCCTCTTGCAGTTTCTGCATAAAGTTAATATAGATCTCAGTCATTTTTCACTGAATTGTGTTGGCCCAGCAGGTCAGGAGGACAGGACGTTCCACTCTCTTTCACACATCACTTCCTCTAAATCATAACAGACAGTGGAATCTGGTCTGCCCGCAGCTGTTGGCACAAAAGGCCAGGGACAAGGGAGTGATGAGTCCAGGGAATCTGTCTGTCTCTGTCCTCCACCTGTCTTCTGAGAGCAACAATCATTCTCTGCTCTATCAGCTGGCTTTGATGTCGACGCTGCTGCAGGTTGAGAATACTTATTGCCAAAAAAACACTTAATAAAACACAAAAGTGATAGTAGATGGTGAGAGTAACTGGTGTTGACTTACAGTATATTATACCACTCAGGTGTGTAATTATGTGGCATCATTCAGAGCTCTGGTTGCCATTTGATAAATGCTCTGACCTATATAGCCTTGTGTTTTTCACACTGTGCTGTCAGACATTAAGTGCTTTTAAATAGCATTTTTGTCTGTGTTGAATGTGATGCACCAAGGGAGGGTTTTCCCTCTTAACTACAGTGTCATATTTATTCACTTCTAATTAAGCCCTTTAATCTTCTCTCTGGTGAGGCCCGCTGCTCACATTTTAAAGCCCACAGGAGGAAAGAGATGGGGAACCCTTAAGACATGCCTCCCTTCCCTCGCTCATGATTCGTCGAGACTCGTTCTGCTGCTTCTTCTTTAGTAGACATCTGATAAGGATCTAGTAATTTTCATGTTTCCTTTTTAACTTCTGTTAGGGTGGTGCACTATGACATTTTGACAGAAACGCCAGCAATGCGATACATTTGAAATACAGTGTTCTTAGAGGTGGATACATGAAGAAGACAGGTTTTAGTTCACAGTTAACTAAATCCTCCAGGTTCCTCAACATTTTATTATTATATATTGAACTTTCTTGCGCAGGGTTTTTATAGAATTTGTGACTGCACCATTTGTTCTGTTTAAGGATTGCCATTCAAAAGTACAAAACACCATCTCTGTTGTTTGATAGAACAGCAGTGGCTAAGGCCAGCAAACATGCCTGTGAGAGTAGCGGTATGTATCCTACTGGATATTGAGCAACTGCAACCCTGATTATAGCAACAAGATGTTCTTTAGGTAGTTTGTAAAAGCTTCGTTCAGGCCATAACTTGGCCGATTAAAAGCTCAGCTATGGAAAGCTTATAATCACTCACAAACTGAACTTTTGTATGCGTATCTGTGTACGCTTCACCCAAGAGCAAGGCGACCCACTCGGATGAACGGAGAGCAGAGTCAGCATTATTAAAGTCGTAGGTAGAAGTGCACTGATTGTGATTTTGAGTGACTTGGCTGTGATCCATCTCCCAAGTTCTTTTATTTAGGTCCACATTTGAAGCTGTGCCATAATCAATACTTAAAGGGCATGCTGTTTTGCACAATATTACATTTTTTCAGCAAGAGAAGAAACATCTTGAAAATGTTGAAAGGCTTCATGAAGTTCATATAAGCAGCAAATATTGTTTAGAAAAATCACTGACTAAGCAGGGTATTCTTCTTTCATAATTGATTTTAGTTTGTCAGTCACCACTGCATATATGTGCAATGAGCAGTGTGTGATTAGATGAAATTATACTTTTATCACAGGTACTTGCATAGCCCAGTTTTCTAATGAAAGTATAAGGTTTTCCTCTGGGTCATGAGTAGTTGCTATCTGTGCACCTCTACTCATAAGACTCACACAGAAGGATCCTTTATCTTCAAGGTCATGTGGCCAGTTTTTCTACTTTCACTGAGAGACAGAGAGACTTAGAGGGAGAGCTGCTTTCCACCTTCTCCTTCTCACCTCTCTGATATCTCCCCAGACAACCCCCCCCCCCCCCTCCTCCCCTCCGCCCCCCCAAACATCTAGGTCTTAAACATTCAGGCAAGCATGCAATCATATTTTCTCTCAGAAAATTAGGACCCCTTTTTAAAGTGGAAAATGAGATGTCTTCCTCTGCGTGAAGCACACACAGCCCCAAGGCCACGGTTTGATGTGCATCTTTGATGAACTGGGAATTCTCCTGTGCACCCACACAGCTGAGGACTGTGTTTTTCGCAAATAGGCTGTCAGACAGAGTAACTCTAATCTCCTTTTATTCTGTTTCACTTTTTCTCTGCAGTGCACTGCCTTGTGAGATTTGTGCTTAATAAGTCGCACCTTGCAGAAGCCTTTACTTAGGGCTTTTGTTTGTTTGTTTTACAAATCATCAACATATTTGCATCTATGGGAATATTTTGTTTTAATGCCTCAGTCAGTTTGATGTTATTGATGTTACTGAACGTGCAGGACTCGTGTCATTCTTTCGAAAAGAAGAATCCGAAGCGGCATGGCACACTGTAGGCAAATAGTGTTCTAATTGTAAGCGGATTTAGACCCAAGCTGGTTTCCGGCAGTGAGACTCGAGCTCAAGGGGGTGGAGACTGTCTCACACACACACACACACACACGCACACACGCACACACACACACGCACACAAACACACACACACACACACCATTCTCTTCATCACTTACCCTCCCTGCTCTACCTCCTTCCCTTCCTCCTGTATGACTGCTCTCCCTTTCTCTCTCTCTCTCTCACCCGCTCCCTCCCTCCCTCTCCCTTCTTGTCTCTTCCCTCTGATTGGCCGACAGAGGAGCCAGCCAGCTTTCCCCTTCCCCCAAGCTTCCAGAAGAATCTACGTCACACATCAGAGAGTCCCAACTGTATAACGATCGCTTCCATAACTATTATCATACATTGTGGCACAACCGTCAAGTCCTCTGTTTTTAAGAGGAAATCACCTCCTAAAATCAGCGGAGAAAATTGGTCTGGAATTATTGTGTCCATCTGCCGCCCCTAATACAGTAGTAATGACAAGGGGATAATAGTAGATCACAGTGAATGAAGGAGAAAGGAAGAGGAGAGCACAGGAAGGTGGGGAGGGATGAAGCACAAGAGCAGAGAGGAAATGGAGCAGATGTAGAGAAATCTGATGAGAGGCGAGCTCCAGCTCTAGAGCTTCCCCCCCGATTCTTGAGCTGCAGGGAGAGGGAGACACGCAGACAGATACGGGTGAAACTGGATCAGACCACACAGCCCCATACAGAGGGGCTACAGTACCGGGGGCACAAATTAAATAGGAACCCCCCCCCACACACACACACACACACACGCACAAACACACATGCACATGACAGACACAGAAAAATGAGGAAGAGAAGCTGTTAGTGTGTGAACGAACATGCCTGTCTGTATTTACAAGGCTGTGTGAATGTATGTTCCACCACACCATCCTGTCGTCTCCCCTCAGTGTGGGCCTCAGCATTACATAACTCTTTGTTTTTGTGTGTGTTGGGCTGGCCGCATGTGTGCGAGTTATTCATTGCTTCACTGCACACACTCGGGATGGTAGCCAATGGCGAAGCGCTGCTCTTTATAACTCATTTAGGCCACACAAAGATTTTCTTTTTCTTTTGGTTTCTGGCTTTACAGTGATTTTTTTTCCCTTCCTTCTTCCCCTACCGTATATTTTATTACTAGCCAGAAATAAAATACCATTGGCTCAGCGCACGTTATGTTTGATCAGCTGATGCTTGGGCTTGTTCATGTTCTTGTAAAATACGTGTAGGCTTTAAACACGTTTTTTTTTTTTTTTTTTTTTGCATCCTGTTTACATTCTAGTTTACCAGCTTATTCTATTATGTAATGAAATGTACTGAGGCGATTATTCAGTGTGCTTTGTGTCCCATAATGCATCGCACCCAGCAGTGGCTCTGTGACCCCAAGCTGATTATCCTGTTTGACTTAGTGTTGACCTCTAACCTTGCACTTCTACATTCAGCTACACTATATTAGCCTACAGAGGGCTTTTCACTTCACAGCTCTTTTCTTCTTCTTCTTCTTCTTCTTCTTCTCCTTTTTGGCTCTGTTTACAAAAGAAATTAAGTGATGTTTCATGTTCATGTCGCCCAAATCTGAATGTGGAGCTTATCTTTGATGCGAGATGAGCACAGAAAATTGCACTGAATATTAGTGCCTCTCTCAAGTCTCTGCCTGGCTGAAATGTTGCAAAAAGATAAGACACAGAAACATGGGAAATAATTGGTCATAGCAAAGGTGTGTGTTTGTGTTGTGAGTAGGTATATATATATAGAGAGAGAGAGAGAGAGAGAGAGAATCACACTCTGTTGCTAAGGGTAACTAAAGCTATTGGGACAAGCCACTTGGCTTCTGCAGCGGTAGAAGCAGTTGATAACTAACAGCTTCGGTAGAGCACTGAGAGGTGATCATTTCAGGGGTCATAACCTGCCACTAACCATGAATAGCTTATGTTGATGGGACTGAACACTCTTTATAGTACTGTCCTCATGAAGACAGTAGCCCACAATAATGTAGCAGGCAGGTCTAAGTCCGTTATCTGGTACTTGACCCCCTCATCAGTTCTTATCTGTGACCAGGCACCATGGCAGTTCTTAAACTGTGAGAGTTGTGTATCTTGGCATTCCCTAAAGCCTGAGGGTTTATTACAGTACCACCCTGAGATTATTACAGTCCTCTGGCTCTCCAAAGAGCAGCCATGTGTTTAGACTGACCGCTGCCTAGAATCAAGCTTCAGGCATCCAGGAGTGACTTTGAATCTTGTGCATTTATAGACATCTCCTCATTTGCCTTTCTGAATTTAACATCATGGTTCCGATCCAAAAGTGACCGTGGCTTTGAAAAGAAGCAGCGGAGGAAATGCTCAGCCACAGCAGCTTTCCAGAAAAGAAAGCTGTACTCGTGGTTGTTTTTTTTTTGCATAGTCCAACAAACAGTTATTTTTATCAGCATATCTATATCAATGTCAATATAATGACAAATGCAATTAAACAATCATCAAAAAGTGCCATCGATTGATTTTCTAATTATCAACTAATTAGTCAATAATTGTTTTGGCACCAGTGTTCACACAACAATTCTGCTTCTGCATAATGCTCCTGCAACCCCATCATCCCTGAATTTCTGCTTCTTTTGTTACCTGTCCCCCCCCCCACCACCCTCCCCACTTCCACAGTGCCAGACTCTGCCAAACTCGACCCCGCCCCTCCTCATCCCCCCGTCAACCCCAGTGTCATCCTGTCTGTACCCCCAAGCAGTGGCAATGGCAAGCGCGCCCCCTGTGGAGGCCAGCCGCAGACAGCACAGCAGCCCCAGACCCTGCTTCAGCAGCGCTACCCACCCAGAGAGGTTCCCCCGCGCTTCCGCCAGCAGGAACACAAGCAGCTGTTGAAGCGGGGCCAGCCTCTGCCCTCTGGGACCCTGCCTCTCATCACCACGGGACGTCCTGCCACTACTGAGCCTGCAGCAGCAGTAGCCATACACTCCTCTCCCTCCTGCTCCTCTTCCTCCACAGCAAGCCTGCCTACAGGTCAGCCAAGACACTCAGATGGTGTTAAAGCAGAATGCAATTAATGTGCTTTTTGCAATGTGCTTCTTTTTTTTTTTTTACATGCAACAGTGGAGGTTGCTGTAGGAGAGTTGAAAGTTGTTGCGAATTACTTTCAATATATCCAGTATATCTATGGTCTGTCATTGGTTGAGTGGAATTCAGTAGCTTTAGTAGTCTTAGACAGCTCCAGTAGGAAAATGTCATCACACTATTTGCAAATACTTTTATAAACACATAGATTCCACAAAGGTCTGTCATATAATATTTTTGTAAACCCGATGTTGCCAATTTTCTTATCCTGACAGATCTTTGACTTAAATCAATTGTGCCCTAGAGTGGTTTTGTTTTGCATACACTGGTATTGGCATATGGCTAACATTGGTATTCTTGACAGCCAGCGGCTATGCCTACTCTTGTTTTTTTTTGTATGGCACTGTGATTGTAACAGTGTGTTGTACCTGTAGAGCAGTGCAGAGGCATCACAGGTGCTGTTGACTGTTGTTTATTTTCACTCTGCCTCTGCCTGGCTGGGAATTAGAAATGGGGCTAGAGGAATACAGGGGTAGAGGATGGAGAGTAAACACAGCTGGCTATCACAGTATGTGTCTGTGTGTTTTCCTTCCTGAGGCTTTGCGTGTCACAATAAACCAGGTTCTCATGTATTTCCAAGCGGTGAAGGTCCATTCTTCATTCATTATAATCATCTCCTCTTTGAAGATGACGATGTTGAAAATTCTTTTTAGGGCACTTGGCACTTTCCATTGTCTGGGAAGGAAAATAAATTTTACATTAAGCGTGTGTCTGAGCGTCGTCCAACTCCTCTGAGGCTGTTTGAATGCACTTCTATCTCCATGGCAATGAGATGTTTATCCCATCCTCGTCTCTTTCTCCTCCTCCTCCTCCCCTTCCTCCCTCTCATCATCATCCTCCTACTCTTCGTCGAGCTTTGCTGACCGGCCCTATTTCCTGTTTTTGGAGGAGGAGCAAAATGGAGCTAGCTAGTTGGCTATGCACCTCAGTGGGCCTGACCTGGCATAGATACAAAGACTGAGTGAGAAGGAAAGAAAGAAAGAGAGAAAGAAAGAAAGAAAAAGAAAGAAAGAAGAGAGTGAGCATGGCAGAGGTCCAGTACTGTGGGATGAAGTGACTCATGGCTTACGGTAAAAGCTGCTGCTTCTCTCCTCCCCTCTCTGGCAGGCCTGCACTGCTCTGCTTTTGCTCTCTGTGTGTCATTGAAATGACTGATTGCATTAGGACAGACAGACATGAGGACCTTCCAGACTGAAGGACAGATAGGGGTCCTGTGGAACCTGGGATGTTTTAGTATTTATCTATACAGATGCTTAAAGGCAAGTTCAAGGCAAGTTGAATGTAAGTTTCGCACGAGCATGAAACTTCACTCTACACTCAGTTGCTAGCTAAAACAAATGAAGTCTAATACAACACCCCTGCAGTGATATCGCACTTTTATAGAAGATATAACGTTCAGCTTTTGTTAAAATTGTTTTCTATTAAGTTCAACTTTGACACCTCTCCGTATATAACCATATACAATTCAACAGCAGCACAAACTACAGTCCCCAAAATAAATGATGTCTCAGTTTAAAAGCCTCACAGTTTCATTTCTGTTTTGTAGAAAATTTAGCAACGATATTTAACACACACCAAAGGTAATCCCACCCCCGTCACTCTGTCCTTACAACACCGCCTGCCCCAGCAGCAGCCTTGTCTGCTGATAGAACGATTGTCCCCCTCCCTGCTTTCATTTCTCACCGATAGCTAACAGTAGAAGCACACTAGCTGCATTCATTCCCTCCCCTTTCCCTGCTCTCTTCGTCCGCTGACTCCACCTCGCCCTCACCCCATCTCTCATCACCCGGTCACATGTTGGCTTTTTTTAAAGTGGGGTGGGGGGGGGGTGATAAACTTGGCCTCTGCGTCCACGTGTATTCATTTGCATGTATGTAAACACAAACATTCTCTTCTTCTGCAAGCTCAGCTTTACGTGCCCCTGCTCAACTTGACACACACAGTATTATTCTGCTGTAAAGACAAGCAGCAGCAACTACTGTTGTGTTTTAATGATCAAGATTCATAAGAGTGCAATGTAAATTGTTATTAAGTATATGTCATGTATTGACATAGAGTTGTTTTCTCAAATCAGATGCATCTACTGTTCGTTAACTCTGCCTTCTGTGATTTGAGTTTGACTGTTAACTAATGATAATGAGTTTGGTGATAGCACTCAAGATTTATAGCCACTTCCTTTTGCGTTTGTCTGACACACTTTACTTAAAGCCCATAAACTAATTATCAAGGTTTTATGTACCAGTAGGCATTGCACTTGCTAAGCACAATAGAGGCCAATACAATAAAAACAGAATAATGTAAATAGGCCTCATCTAGTTAAAGAACAGTGTGGCTAATGTGCTAATAGCTTTTCTAGCGGAGAACAGATAGAGTGTATGCAGGCTAGACTTGATGTGCTCTTTAAGTCTGCTGATGATGCTGTAAAAGAGCCTTGGGAATCCCCTCAAAGAGGACTGGGACATCTTGTGATGTGATTAAACATCGGCTCTCTGTTAACCACAAGTGTTCAGTGCTTGCACTTTCTTCTTTTTTTTTTTTCTATCTTGTCTCACTTGCTATGCGTCCCTGTTCCTCTCACTCTCTCTGCCATGCTCGTCCGCTCAAGCATGTGCTCACCACCTCCACTTCTGCTATACCAACATCACGGCTCACACATACCCTCACTGGCCCCAAGGCAGCCAGGATTAGCACATACTACACGTATGTGTGTCAGTCTTCCCATTATTATAACCTTCTCCCAGTGTTGCCTTTTGCTTGGCTAACAATCCATATCCCAAGGCCCTTTCATGTAGAGGAGGCGTGAGAGAGCAAGTTATTTTAAGACTGGCATGCTGGAGAAAGCCCTTGACCTGGTTTATCCTTTCATAGGGGGTGCAGAAAGAGGATATTCACAGGCAAACATGACAACCAGATGTCTTAGATGTGTGCTTTTTAAAGGACATGTTTTGTCTCTCTCTCAGTCTTTTCCTCTTTAGTTACTGTTGAGATGATAACATTGCATTATCAGCAATGCAGCTGCAAAGAAAGCACCTACAAGGAACAGAATTTCTTCAGTTCATTCCCTTTCATTAAGCCGCTATTGTTTTGGTTTTGTTTTTTTGGCTGAATACAATTCAGCCAACAAACTGTGCCACTTCAGAATATTCCCAACATAGCAGTAATAAAACGCTGCTGATTGTTTTGTGTGCTTGGCCTGCACAAACTCTCCTGGTTCTGTCTCCTGGCACTGTCTCTCATTCTGCTTGGACAGGCACACAGGAAATGCTGGCCACTGTTGCAATGCCACCCTGACCCAACCTCACTCTCATACCCTTAAATCTCTGTAACATGCACATACAACCGTATATCTAAAAACCAACAGATCTGCTGAAGTCGCTATATGACTAAAAGGTTTTCATCTTTTACCTTGTTAGAAGTGTATGTGTGTGTGTGTGTGTGTGTGTGTTTGTGTTTGTGTGTATTTAAAAATGCAAGTGGTGGTAACCTTTTTATATACCAATCGATGGCCCGCTGCAATAATACCTATCAAGGCAAATGCTGTTTTTATATAGATGTTTAATATTAGTTGATGTCGACTGTAATCATAGTTTGAATTTTCAATACTCTAATTCAGTGTTCAAGTTTAATCCTCTTCGGTAAAATAATTTTAGTTTTTCTTATACATTCATTATGCATAAACTACACTTCACTACAAACACATTTAGGTCTGTAACTCACAAATATTTTCATTATTTATTAATCTGCGGATTATTTTCTTGGTTAATTAATTGTTTTGTCAGAGTAGTGAAAAATGATATTTTCCATAGCCCAAGGTGATATATTCATATAGCTTTTTTCATCCGACCAAGAGTCCAAAATGCTACGATATTCTGTTTACTATTATATATGTCAAAGAAAGATATCAAATCAGCACATTTGATAAGCTGGAACCAGCAAATGTTTGGCAATTTTGCTTGAAAAATTACTGAAATATTAACCAGTTATCAAAATAGTTATCAATCCCTTGCTTTGTTGTGCTGGGCTTATACACAGATCTGGGGAAGCACCGGAATTAAACAAGTCACCGTACTGCAGTGGTGTCTCCCTACAATACACGGACATTCAAATGCGAAGTGTACAATTTTCTATTTTTACCTTTACTTTCTATGTAATGTTACTTTTGACAACGATGTTTACGAGTTCAGGAAGAAACTGCAGTTCTCAGCCGCTCCAATAGTAGTGGCAGACTTCAACTTTGGAAAAAACTGAATGCGAATTACACAAGCCTTTACTTCATGAAGACCACATGCTTTACATAGATTCCCTGGGCGTGCAGAGGACCATGTTCTTCCTCAGAAGTGGATTAAAAATATTAACAGAAAGGACTTTGTTCCCAATAACAACAGCACAGTAGGTTTGGGTTAACAGTAATCAATCTTTATTCATCTCATAATGACTAGCATGCAGCTGCCTAGCCTAACATGGTGAAACAAGTAATGTCCGCTAAGTTAACACTGCTTAGCTAGCTAACATAAGTGGGCTAACACACTGTCTAGGGGCTGCTAAGCACTAACAAATGATGTTCAACTAAGCAACTTTGTTACACATGACATATAAAAAGTGAAAGGTTATTCTGAGAATGCAAAAAAAGCAGTGATGCTAATGTTTCAGAAAATAGTCTAGATAACGTAGAACTAAAGTTGTCCAACCAATAAATCTGCTACATATGAATGTAAAATGATGTAATGTGTAAGTTTGACCCTCATTAAAGTCAAAAGAGAACTACTTGAGTCCATAAACTTTCATTATTTTATTTCCTTGTGCTATTCTGGTAGCTATTGCTGGTAGCAGATCCTCAAAGTAAACCTTCTTCAGGGGGAAGATTTTCTCTATTGTCCACTCTTGGTTGTATGGCACATCCATGATAATGTGTTCATTTGGGATCCATACCAGGAACTTACAATTTGTTTTGTTCGCACAATGCATCACTACTTGGACCTGGCAATAGTAGCCTAATCCTTATGCAGTTTCCCTAAGAACATATCTTCCATTTATATGTTTTACGTCATATTTGTTTGATTCAGTCTGTTTTTAGCAGACTGCCATCGTGGGCCCCAAGCGTCTTCAGTGTAGGAAACCTAATCTCAAGGATGATATCTGTGTCAGTGATTCTATCAAGGCTGGCACTGAGCCAGTTTTCTGTCTCATGCACAACGAGACCTGTAGTCACCACAGTTTGTCCTGTGGTCTCCTCAAAACACTTTCTAGCCAAAGGCTCAGATGTTTGACTGGACCTAGTGGCTGTACTTCTAACAAACTTGCAGTTCAGTTTTCTTTCCACCCACACATCCCACATTTGATATATCTTTAAAAAACTACATTGCAGAGTTTACATTTGTGTTCAGTACATTGTACATGATCTTTGGGTAGTTAGTTAAATATTTGCATTCTTCTGTGGCTGTGCAGTCAACCCATAATGTAAAATGGTTCCAGGTATCATGGCTAAGCCAACTCGGGGGATGAAAAGGCTTGAATGACATTTGCATCTGTCTCAAATGCTGTAGCTGTAACTTTCGTACTTTTCCTAGGTCCTTGGTCTGGCCCTTGAATGTTCTCTAACTGTGTCTGGCACCACATTTTTCCAGGTGGATTGGTTCCAGGCACACACTTAGTCAGTGCAGGCTGTGCCTGTGAAGCCTTGGGTCACAGCATCTTTCACCTTTTAAAGTAGTCCTGCTGTATGACTGCTGCACTTCCCTCCGTTGGCCATACAGCCAGAGTTCACACCTACAACTTTGCCCTCCTTCCTTTGCAGAGTTAATTCAACATTATGATAGTTGTTAATGGACTGTGAGTATTGGACAGGTCCTTTTTAGAATGATGTGTTCATCATCTGGTAGAGTGTGTAATATTTGGCCAACCCATCCGAAGCTCAGGTAATCTTGACCCTTTATGAGTGACCTGTAGTTGGCATTTTGTTGCTTATCACAGGCTAGGCGATTAATGAAATAATCTTGAATACCTATAAAAAAAAAAAAACATGAATTGTTTTTTTTGTTTGTTTTTTTTGTTTATTTTTACTAATGTAACTGGTCAGTAAAGATAAAATGCAACTCTAGATTGATTATGCTAGCTAGATAGTACAGTAACATAAAATTACAGTAGTAAAATTTGAATAACGTTAAGATCACCATCCATATGAGGCAACTTCATCAGTAACTGGGGGCCACTGCCTAACGTCGTCAGTCGAAGTACTCATGCCGCTGTCAATGTCAGCAGGCAGCAGCAGACACTGAGTCACTACAACTTACCACCGCAGTAATGGTGGCACCGCTAGATAGTGAAACGCACAAATCGGTCACTGCATTCGTCTATACAGTTATGTACTGTTCTCAATGCATCAAATCTAACACAACTGGGGGGGGTGTGTGTGTGTGTGTGTGTGTGTGTGTGTGTGTGTGTGTGTGTGTGTGTGTGTGTGTGTGTGTCAGAGTCAGAGAGCTCGTTCATCTGGCTGGCAGCATGCATTGTCAGCTCTGTACCATTCAGTCTCTTCTGCCCCTGAGGGACTTCATTAAGCCAGGATCAGTCCAGCTGAGGCCCACACATCCCTTGTAGATTACTTCCTACTTCCATCTCTCAACATCCATCTCCGTCCTTCATATTCTGTCATGTCTGTCTTTTGTATTTTCATTCCTATTCCACCCCACATGTCCACTTGTTTTGTAAAAAATTTTTAAAAAAAAAAACATTAGGAGGCTGAAAGAAAGCAGGAAAGGAAGGTTCGCCTGCAGGTTACAGGTCTGTGCTTTCAGGAGATAGTGTGTGTTTTTCTTCTTTCCAGTGTGTTTGCATCCACACAGTAGGTGCAGTGTCTGCACTGTGTGTATGTTAACACACAAAGGAGCGAGTGGCCATGCAGTAGCACGGGATAACCTCACCGCGTGTTAGGACCAGTGGAGAGGCACAGGGGGCTGAACCTCAGTCATAAAAGGACTCTGTTCTCTACAAAACATTGACTTATTGTGTTGTTGCGTGGGCGCTGGGATCATTTGTAAACAATACCAGCCTTGATCCAGGGAACTGCTGCCTTTTTTTTTTCTTTTGCCGAGCTCCCAGCCCCTGATATCCTCCTCCCTCCATGCCCTCTGTTAAGTCTCATGCATGTCTTCCTCTGTTGTTCAGCTTCTCAGCTTGTCTCTCTATGCAACCTCTTGCCCCCCTGTAGGTCCAGCACATTTTTGGGGGGTTCAGATCACTAATCCTTAATACAGCACTGTGACCTGATCCATATGAGCTTGCTCATCTCATGTCTTACCTTGTGCCAAGAAAGCACCCCCTTGAAAGTGGCCGTTTTCTATCCAAAGCCTGGTTCTGCTGTTTATAATCACTGCATTCCTGGTTGGTAGTCATAAAGTTAGACAAAAACAGACATTTGTCATCACGTCTGTCCTGATGATATGCCTGTTCATACATAAACACGTGCATGTGTGAGAAAATTGCCATTCCAGCACTGGAGGGGGTGCAGCAGGCTTTTGTGAGGTTTCTCTTGCTCTCTCTTGCCTGCCACTACTATTCAAGAGGCTTTCCATTGTGGGAGGCTGTGCTAATTGCAGATGGAGTGGTCTTGGCTAAATATTTAGTGACAGTTTTGAAAGGTTGAAAGATGTGAGGGTGGCGGGTGTTGGAGGGGGGTTAGAAGACTCTCCCTTTTTGTTTTGTTTTACCTCATGCCTTGTGAGTGCATAAGTCTCTAGGTTTTTTCGTTGAGCTGTTAACCAAGCCGCCCGCCACCCACCCGCCCACCAACAATACTGCTCCCCACCTCTCCGACGCTCCCATCCCCTCCCCCCAGCCAGCCTTCTTTCAGTGCATGCTTTTCCAGAGAGGGAGAATATCCTCCGTCAGGATAGGAATAGAGCATGATATAAAAAAAGGCAGAGGGAGGCAATAGATAGAAGAGGAGAGACCCAGCCAAAGCAGTGTTGGTGGGAGGGACAGAGCATGAGGGGTGAGGAAGGAAGGGAGGGGGGGTTGTCTCATGCCGCGCAAGAGCTGTGCAACTTCTTGGCAGCATTTCAGATATGAGCCTCAGAAGCTTGGCGAGCCGAGCAGACATATTGAGACAAGGATGGTCGCTGTGTCGCACAAAACCTAGCTCTTTACAGGATGGTTGGGAGGCACCTCTCCACAGGTATTTCACTATAGTGTTGCACATCTACCTTCGTTTCCTTTTCTATCTCCCTGTTTGTTCTCTCTCTCTGCCTCTTCTGCGTTGTTTTGGTGGATTGTATTTACACAGCGTGTGGATGAGCACTTTAAAACATTAAAGCTGCAGCAACAGTGCATTGCGGGCATGCAGTGTTGAGTTGTTATGCTTTGTGTTTATCATAGTGGGTGAGACATGTGTGCTATTATGCAGCTATAGAGGAGATACAGACGGTAGCTCAGAGCCTTTTTGGCTCTAGTTCAGGACTGAGAAAATGGCGGTCCTGCACTTCTCAGTAGAGGGACGCTACAGAACGACAGCGCTGTGTGTGTCAGAAACACAGTGCCCTCTTTTTCCCCCCGTGCTCTCTCAGTGCCTGCTCTCTCTCTCTCTCTCCTTTAGTTGCAAGCATTGAAGTAGGCTTGAAAACAGTGGATGGTAAAATGCTATCCCTTCTACCATGTAGCAGTGGCAGTCAGTCTTTGCATACAAACTAAGCATGCATGTAAAGGCACATGTAAACAACAGCGCCTGCAGCATGAGGCACAGCAGAAAGGGGCGATGAAGTGGCGCCAGGTTGATCAGTGCAGCAACTGTGATTTGCAACTGGGCTTATTTTGTACCAAAACAATCCATATTGCGCACTGGAACTCCAGGGAGCTCGCACGACTTACTCCACAGGGCTCTAAGACAAATAAGCCAAAGCATTACTTTGAGTTGTCAGAGCAGTTGCAGGCAGATGGAAGCTGATGTGTTGGTGAGGAGACAGACTGCCAAGGGCTAGTGCAGAGTATTCATGCCATACTTCATGTCAAGTAAGGTCATAACTGCATTGGTTAGGAGGTCAAAAGTTAAAGATGACACAACTGTCGTCCCCGGTCGTTGATCACTTCTTTCACGTTCCCAAATATGACAGGTCTTTTTAGGGGTGACCTGTTAGGAACATATACTACTTAGATATTAGGCCTTCTCTCTTCATATGTGACAAAAGCATGCATCATTTTATGATTTAGACAAGATGATTTTGCATGTGGTACAATTTTTCATTTGGTTCATTTCTAGCCCACTGTACTAAATATACCAGCAAAGTAAACTTTTATTATTATCACTGTTGTTGCATGCAACCACATGAAATCTAAAGGTTCTATTTTCATTTTTAAAATGGGTTGCTGTTTGTTATAGTATTTTCAAAAACCTAAACGGCACAAGCAGTTTGACAACAAGCGCATACTTGTTTTGAATTATATTTTCAATGATAACTATACAAGAGCTCCACAGATGTCTGAGTTGCCACTACACTGATAAATAAAATTTAAAAACAAAACATTTAAAACAGGTATTTCTTTTCAGGCTCAGCAGTAATTGGGTTTTTTTTAATTCAGATATAGAAAACAAACTTTTGAAGCCTGTCAGATAAAAAAAAAAAATCAAGCCAATCAAGCAAGTGGGACAAGTCTTTTGTTTTTGACTCTGTGACAACTTAATTTGACAGATATTTTTGTTGTGCAAATGCTTAAACAACACTATTATAATCTGTAGTAACAGAATATTTTCCTATCTTATTTTAGTTAAATCAGGGAGAGCATTGGTCCTGTCTTGATTCAAATGTATGGAGAATGTAGTATTTGAATAGATGCATAGATGTAGTATTTATTGTATAATTAAAGCTCCCTTTGCTATCAGATTATTCATTCTCCTCTGTGCTTGCATTTTCAGTGTGGGTGGTATTTATTTTCATTTACAAAGCATCTTGTGAAGTCAATTTACGTATAAGTAGACACCTCACATGTTGCCATGGTATTTCAGCCTCATTAATCATATGTGGGTGTGATGACGTACATAACTTATACCCATCTTCTCTCCTCCTCTTACTCATGCTTTCTCTTTCCTCCCATACAGAACTGCCCCCACAGAGTGGCCAGGGAGCCCAGTATGATAATCCCCTTTGGGGACACCTGCCAGCCAACAGGAGTGCCACAAGTGCTGCAACTTCCACCAATATCAGTGTCTGGGATCAACTGATCATTGACCAGAAGGACACAGAGGCTTGGCCTTCTATTACTCTTAGCCAGAGCCAGGCCCCTCCAGGAGGATGCCCTTTGGACACTGACCCGGGTCACCTGACCAGCAGCAGCAGCAGCAGCAGCAGCAGCAGCAGCAGCAGTAGTAGTTGTAGTAGTAGTAGTAGTACAGCGAGTATGGCCACAGGGGCCAATAGCCAGACAGGCCACTTTCCTGCCAACCATCTGGGAAGCAAGGTCAACAGTGGGCCCAGCCCTGCCAATCATACTGGAACCAGTATGCACTCTAGCCAGGTTGCAGTCAATCGCAGCTGGGGCTCTGGGCCTGGGCCCTCCCACTGCCCCCCTCAGTCCTCAGTGGGGAGTGAAGGGAAGAGTGACAGCCCAGTGGGAGGAGGCAGCAGAGGGTGGGGCTCTTCTTCATCATCCTCCACCACCAACTTTAACTTGAACTTGAACCCTAATGCCAACCCATCTGCCTGGCCCATGTTGGGGCATGATGGGGGTGGCACAGGGGGAGGCAGCTCAGGGGGAGCCAACACCATTTCACCTCCTCAACCTACACCCAACCTCTGTAACCCCTCTGGCCCCCCACCAGCCCAGACCAGCACCTGTACCGGAGCCAACACTAACAGCAACTCCTCGGGGATTGGCAGCGCCTGGGGTAGCATAATGGCCTCTGACACCTCAGAGCCACACCCCTCCCCGTCCACGAATGTGTCTTTCAGTTCAGAACCTCAGAACCTTAAAACTGATGGACCAAATCACACTAATAAGCAGGAACCCCCCAGCCCCATCCACAACTTGCCTGGCTGGGGTGGTGCATCTGTAGGCTTGGGCTCCATGGGCCAGCACCCACCAGGGGCCCCACAAGTCAATGGAGAAGATGGTAGCTCAGTATGGGGTAACAGTGGCGAATCAAAGGCACCTTCATCTAAGGAGGCACCTGGCTGGGACTCTGGCTGGGGCCATGGAGGAGGTGGAGCAGGAAACTCTGGAGGCTGGGGTGACAAGTCCAGTGGAGACTGGGGGAAGAAGCACACTGAAGAGGCCCAGGGAGGCTGGGATGGCCCCATCTCTCCTCCCCAGGATTCACAGGCTAGTCCTTGGGGCAGAGCAGTGAGCACAGCTGGTGCCAGTGAAGGGAGCAGTGACAGCATGGAAGGACATTCCCAGTTCAGAGACCGCTCGTCCAGAGATAATCCAGCTCCGCCTCTGCCTGCCCAGGATCTGGACCCAAGGGTGCTGTGTAACACTGGCTGGGGACAGACCCCTGTTCGCCAGCACACCTCCTGGGACATGGACGATACTAAACGCAAGAATGATGTAGGTGCTGAATCATGGGGCTCTGGCCCAACCACTCCAAGCGATGCCCAGGGGCCCACCAACACTAACATGGGCCCCTCTCAGAGGACCGATTCTGGGAGCAAAAATGATGTGCCTGCTTCTCAGGGAGCTTCACGTTGGGGAGGGAGCATAGCTGCTACCAACCAGCCCAGCTCTGGTTGGGGTGAGCCACCCAACAACATTAAGCCCCCAGGTGGCCCTGGTGGCTGGGGGAATCCACCAAAAGGAGGCCCCACCACCAGTATACCCAAGAATAGTGGTCAGTCCTGGGGAGAAGAGAAGTCAAAAGGGTGGGATGATTCTCACATCAAGGCAACATCCCAGGGTTGGGGAGAGCAACCCAAAGCATCCCACAGCTGGGGCAATAGTGGAGGGAGCAATAAAGCAGCGGACTGGGGAGAACCAGAAGAGAGCAAAAAAAGTCCTACCAACCCTGGCTGGGAGGGAGAATCGGGAGGCTGGAAGGAAAACCCACGAAGCTGGGGAATGCCTGCTTCAGGACCTGGAATATCTGGAGCTGGAGGAAATGGGGGCTGGGGAGAGCCAGTTTGCCAGCATCCCAGTGGCCCTTCCCAAAGTTGGGGGGGCAAGCCTCAGGACGGGCCCAGTGGTAGCAGTGGAGGAGGCATAGGCTCTTGGAGTGGCTCAGGCTCAGTGAAGCAGGGTGGAGGCTGGAGTGGCAGTAAGCAGGAGACCTCAGCTGAGCCTACAGGCTGGGAAGAGCCCTCCCCACCCTCAATCCGACGTAAAATGGAGATAGATGATGGGACTTCTGCTTGGGGCGACCCTGGTACCTATAGCAAGGCAGTCAACCTGTGGGACAGGAACAATCCCGGAATGTCCCAGGCTAAATCTACCACTGGAGGCAATAACCCCCCAGGCCCCAGCAATAACCATCCCCACTCTCACAATCACCCCTACCACGGGCCACCTGCACCTTTACAAAATCATACCCAAAACTCCCAAAACCCAGGCCCCACCAGTGGGCCTATGGAACCTGTTGTGCAACACCAGTCCGGGCCATCCCACAACAGGGGTCCCCTTATAGCTCAAGGTAAGACAACATAATGCTCTGATATCGCGATGTATAATTGTTCCAGACATTCCACACCTATCATGTGCCAAGTTAAAGTTACTAGCCAAGTTAGTCAGATTCATTGGCTTATAGTATTCAGGTACATTACATTGTCAACATTTAGATTGTAAAGGTGATGTAATTCAAGATAAATTATATTAATTGCATATTCTTTCCTTTTTCTATTTTTATGTTTCACTGTTAAAGTAAAGGTGTAAAACAGGAAAGCTGGTTAGGTAGTTAGCACAGTGTACTGTTAATCTCCAAGCTGTTGATCCACTTAAAAGTAAAATCTTGACCTAGTTTGCCCTCTTTGGATTTACATCTAATCAACTATCCAAATGAGTTAAGCAGTGCCAGCCCTATCTCTCCGTAAGGCTCTTCACATTTCACAACACCAGGCACATTTGTGTGTGTAACCTTAGCAACCTCACATAGGTAGCACCCAGGAAGCACAAGAATTCTGTTTACAAAGTGCCTCGTGAAAATAGCAATTCACCACAAACTGTTTGAGACTGATCGGAAGTGTGTGATTATATGGGAGCCACCATCTGTCAGTAGTTGAAGGGAGGAGGTACTAGGAGGAACTGAGTTGGGGCAGCCGCCCCCTGCCGTCCCACATTTGACCCTGCATGCTGAATCCACATTGCTTCCCAGTAAAACCTGATTGCAGCCCCTTATGCTGGCATAATGGCTGTTGATCTTGTGGTTAATAACAAAGAGCTATAACCCCTCTAATACTATTTATCACTAAAGGCAGAAAGTGGGGAGAAAATGGATAGTTTGTTTGTCTCAGTATGTCATGTTTAGATCAGTGTGGCTCTTCGGCCAGTCAAGCTAGAAGGTTGAATGTTAACTATAATTTTGGAGCAGCCTTTAGGAGTTGATCTCTCCCTGGAGAGTGAGCTAAGCTGAGCCTGGCACTGCCCCAGGCCCAGAGACAGCACTGCGTCTTTGATGCCAAGAACAACCGGACTGTGCCAAATCTTAAATGGGCATCCTCTCCCTCTGTCAACCATCCTGCTAAGCCAAGCCCAGGTTTCTGCCTCCCTACACGAATGGGGATAAATGGGGTGATGGTGTCTACCAGAGTCTGGGTTAAATTTAAGTCTGTTGATATAAACAAATAGGAAAACCAAAAAAATCACATAAAACATGAATTGGTATGTTTTTGTAGATAGATCATTGATATGCATTGCAAATTAAGCTATGCAATTGTTGAAATAAAAATGTTGAATTCTTAAATGTGGAAACAACTTGATTGTATGATTTGTATCTGAAAAAACAATATTTTAATTTGCTGTAAATATTTTTGTTTAGGAATTGGTACATATGTCAGAAGTATTTTGACAGGATGTTGTCCTTGTATGTCCTCCAGGTTGGGGAGAGCTACCTGGCTCCCACACAAAATCAGAGAGCTCATGGGGGGAGCCTGCACCCTCTGCGGTCAGCGTGGACAACGGTACGTCTGCCTGGGGAAAACCCACTGGGAGCTGTGGGGGCTGGGGAGACAGCAACCCAGACAGCTATAGTAGGGGCAACCCAACTATGCCATCTGCATCTTGCAAACCTGGTAAGTAGCTTAACCCTGTGTTATGTTGGAGTTAGTCTTTACCAAGTGTGTGTACTTTTGAGGATTATTGATACCACTTGTATGCTCTGCGGCTGAAAAAAAAGTTCTATAGTTTTCTCATGATAAGTCAAATCAAGGACATCATGGTTCAAGAGAAGCAAGAGCACCCAATATTTTACAAAAATCTGCACTGACCCCTAGTGGCCATTTAATATTTTAGAATGTTCTGATTACTTTTATGTAGTAATGTGAAACACGTTTGTTACTTTTATTTTCCTTCACCAAAGAGTTGTTTTAATCATAATATATATTTATTAAAGACCCTGCACACTCAGGTGTTCTAACTTATTCTGGCTGATTAAGCATCTGTTCAGGTTAAAGTTGGATGTCAATCCATCATAGTCTTAACACGCCCCCTTCACCATCCTCAGAAGTGGTCTAATCAGGCACCATGACTGAAAACACCTGTGTTGGTGGACTGTGGGTGTGTAGGGCCTTTAAAACCTGAAAGCTCACTATCAAGAGGACAACATGCTGATGCTTAACTTTAATTTGAATTAGGTTGATGCCATATGACAGAGGCATTGTTAAATCTCTCCAATGCAAACCTCTTTTACGGTCAAGGTTATATCGCTGTTATAAGGCTTTGATTTTTTTGTTAAAGAAAAATATATCAAACTTGTGCAAAACTTGACCAGCTGAACACATTTTAGGCTTTCATTAATATATGTGATAATTTAGATTTAATATTCTCTTTTTTTGGGAGGATAAATTAGTAACAATAACTTGTGCTCTAATAAGTCATAATGTTCCCACATAAGGCTTGTGTCAAGATAAACGTATTTGTCCTCAACACTATTTCCATCTTCTCTTGTGGTGTGTTATCCAGCCCCCAAACCTATGCAAGACGGATGGGGAGGTGGAGGTGAAGAGCTAAGCCTGTCGGGGGGACAGTGGGATGCTGAGGAGGGAGACATGTGGAACAACACTGCCTCCCAGGAGAGCAACTCCTCCTGTAACTCTTGGGGCAATGCATCCAAAAAGGGCCCACAGAAGGTGCGAAGTGTGGTTAATTACACGTCGAATGGTCCTTTGGAAACATTCTGGTCTTAAATTTTCATTGTAAAATATTGTTGAGTTAGTGTGGTAATAATTGTCTTTCATCATCCCTTAGGGGAAGGTACCTGGGAAGCAGGAAGACACCTGGATCATGAATCGTCTTATCAAACAGCTGACAGACATGGGCTTCCCTGTGAGTTTAAGTTATACTAACTGCTGCACTGCTGGTAGTCAATTCTAGGAACTAATTACCTTTGTTTGTGTTTTTGTTATTCATTAATAGATCTTACATTTTTTGGTTTATCTTTGACCAGTGATGATTGTCACAACGTACTATGAAGCATTTTTTCTACAAGAAGGGAAATTGAAACGAGCATGTAAAGCCAATATATGTAGAATTTTTCCCACAGTATAATTATCAAATAACACTCTGTGGCAGACACCAGTGGAAGCCTGTTTTTTCTCTGTATCATCTTTTTTTTAAAACCATAATACGTCCAAATAGCAGGATTAATGTTTGTTTTTTTTTATGGTTGCTTTTGTCTTTATTCATTTTGCACTTTAGTTTAGATGTAAAAATAGTCGTTTCTTTTTGTTTTTGCATGTTAAATGTATACTAAGCCGTCCACTTTGAGAATGATTGTGATTTGTCATTATACATGCAGTTTGAGCAACCTGAATCTACTTACCAGGCTAAGTGATGTTTGTATTTGTAGGATTACTTATCATTAAAAGGGAAGTTTGAAATATGTTATTCACATTTTGATATTGGTTGTTTTCTGCATTATTGTTGCTTTTTGGTTTGTTTACAGAGGGATCCAGCAGAGGAGGCTCTGAAGAGCAACAACATGAACCTGGACCAGGCCATGAGTGCCCTGCTGGAGAAGAAGACAGAGCTGGACAAGCGGGGGATGGGGATAGCTGGCCACGACTACAACAACGGGCTCATCAACAAGCCCATGAGCTGCCCACGGCCTCCGCTTCTTTCCAAAGACCCCTCAGCGGACCCCCGCTTGCCCTTCATGGATAAGGTGATCCAGTCAATGACAGATCTACATAAAAATCTAGTGAACATGAAATGATCTTGAATTTTGAATGCCAATTTTTAATAGCACCATATGTGGTGTAGTAAATATTTAACATGTGTGCTTGAATGGTCTTTCTGTGAACGTTCCAAGTTAAATGTAAGCCAGTAAGTAGACATTTGTACTACAAATCCGAGGCAAGCTGCTCTTAATTTTGATGAAAGAACCTCCTCTTTTGATGGAAGTAGTCTCTGTGTTTGAAACTGAATTGAAGAGGTCTGTCTTGACTCTCACTCTTCGTCCAGCAGATGCAGAGTGGAATGTTTGGTGGTGGTGGAACAGCACAAGCCCGGGCCATGCAGCAGCCGCAGCCGCCTCCTCAGCCGCCAGTGCCACCTCTCAGCTCCTCTCAGCCTAGTCTCCGTGCTCAAGTGCCTCAGTTTCTCTCCCCTCAGGTATACACATACACACATACAGTATGTTACTATACAAACAATTAGTTAGAAAGGCATTTTAATGTATGCTATGATAAATCTTTTATATTCAGATTACAGTCTTTTAAAAACATCTTGATAGGTTTAGGTTGCTCATTTATTATGAATCAGTTTAGATTACTTCAAGCTTTTATACATCAATAAAGATGCAGATTGTTTTTGTTTAATTTTGTTAAATTATTGTGTTTGTAATGTGTTCTTAATTGGCCCACAGGTTCAAGCACAGCTCTTACAGTTTGCAGCAAAAAATATTGGTCTGAATCCTGCACTTTTAACCTCACCAATAAACCCTCAACAAATGACCCTTCTGAATCAACTTTACCAGCTGCAACTGGTGAGTCTCATTTAGCCTTTTTCTTTCAGTTTTATTTGATAATCAGAGTTTAATTGTCTGGAGTAGAGCGTACATGGCACATATCTTTGACCCCAAACCCATGAAGAACCCTAAATGCATTAAGAGCATTTTAAACTCACTGCATGTAGAGGATACATGTAGAGCCATTTTCATTTTCATCTTTGGGTACCGAGTTATAATCGAGTATACAGACACACTTACACACTTTGACATTGAAACCATGCTTACACTGTACCTCATTCACAGGCATACCAGCGTTTACAAATTCAGCAGCAGATGTTACAGGCGCAGCGCAACGTTTCTGGCCCCATTCGACAACAAGAGCAGCAAGTAGGTTTTCCTCTTAACTCAAGTTTTCTTTTCTTCTCTACTCTCTTATTACTCACTAAAAAAAATTCAAATTTTACTAAGTTATAAATATTTTGCCTAAATAAAGCTAATTGAAGAAAAAAATGTGTAAAAACAGTCCAGGCCGATGTTGTTTCTGTTGGTAAATGTAACACCTGTACGTTATATATCCTAAATATACCTTCTCTGTGATGTCATCCCAGGTTGCACGTACAATCAATAACATGCAGCAGCAGATCCAACAGCACCAGCGTCAGCTGGCCCAGGCCCTGCTAATGAAGCAACAGCAGCCACCCCCCTCCCATTCTGGCCTGCATCCTGGCGGGGTCAAATCCACCCTGGATTCATTTCCAGGTCACCCCCAGGCTCCAGGCCTCCCTGACCTGCAGACCAAAGAGCCGCAGTCATCTAACACCTACAGCCCCTACTCTCTCTGTGAGTGCTATTGACCTTGCTCTTTGAATGGCAAATAGATAAGGCTGTGCTAATCCTCGTGGACTTGTGTAGTAATATCTCTGTCATTCTCCTCAGCTGGACTGAATCCAAACATGAATGTAAACTGCATGGATGTGGGGAGTCTGTCTATGAAGGACCCTCCCCAGCCCCAATCGCGCCTGTCGCAGTGGACGCACCCCAACTCCATCGAAAGCCTCTCTGGAACCTCCTCTCCTCTAGAACCCAACCTGAGCAAGCATGGTGAGAAGGAAGGTTAAAAGTTAATAATGAGAAGTCACCACTAGAGAAGTACGAGAGTATTTATTGTCACATCAGATGCAAAGTTTGTATTTATGATGACTGATAATTCTCTGTTTTGCTTTTCTAAATTAAACACATTAAGCCTCTTTTACACGAGGACAAAATGTTTCTGCTCACTATGCGGCAGACACTGCAATGTATAAAAAAAGAAAGATGTTTAAAAATTCTGTTCTGAACAGAATAATTTGAAAACCAGTTGATTTTCACATCAGATTTTTTGGCTGACTGAATACTTACTAATGTACATTTCAGACTTCAGACCCACTCTAATCTTACTCATATCTTGTCTTTCATTGTTTCCTTGGTTGAGAAAAAATGCAAAACTGTCCCCACGTTTCACTGATATCAACCTCTAAACAATGTTTTTTGTTTCTTCTCACTACTCTCAGGTGCCAACCTGGGCCCCCCTGGTAAGCCTCCTCAGCTGGAGGACTCTTACAGCCCCTACAACCTGATGTCCAGCTCTGAGTCTCCTACCAGCCCCCTGGTCCCCCCAGACAGCTGGGGGCAGGGAAAGAGCAGCAGTGACAAGATGGCCAATGGGACCAATATCAACTGGCCACCAGGTTAGGAACTTTCGCAGTATTCACCATTAGTGGTTTCTCAGCTTCTCAGCTGTTAACGATTTTGTGTCATCTTGTTACCCCTGTTAGCAACCACTTGGCCATTAAAATACTTCTGCTGTATCCCTCACCCTCAGTGTAGACTTTTCCACCTTGGTGAAAGACAGTATTATTGATTTACTTGGTCAGAAATAGCAAAACTGACAAAAGTTAAATGATAACTCTGTAGCAGAGCACGACAGCTGGTGCACTGATGAGTGGATAACACAATTTGGAATAGTGAATAATATTTCCATTACTGAAATATGACTGATATATAATTACACAGGACTATTATCACTCCATCTATTAAGTAGAATATGATAACTATCAGTTAACCTCAGTAAACAAAAACTGACACCTGGTTACTAGCTGGTTGGCAACTGCCTGCTAATAACATATTTTACATTATCAGTGGCTAATATTTACATTATGCTATAGTTACTCAGTTTATTCTTTGTCCCTGTGGTAAGAAAAAAAAAACATTTGCAAACTTTTTAATTTTGATTTTCAGAGTTCTGCCCTGGTGTACCATGGAAGGGCCTCCAGAATATCGACCCCGAGACTGACCCCAACGTGACCCCCGGCAGTGTCCCGAGTGGGCCCACCATCAACACCAACATCCAAGATGTCAACCGCTACCTGCTGCGAGATAGGAGTGGAGGTGAGAGCAAGGTCAAATGGGTTTAGAGCAAGAGCTACACCATTTAACGTGCAGAAAAATTCTCTGTGCTTTCTAAGTAAGATTCTCTGTTTTTCAGAGATCCATTTGCCCTTGATTTTAAAAAAGAAATTGAATAGAACAAGCTGACCCCCCAAAGCTGAGTACTGCGAGTGCGCTAAAATGTCTGACCTTATCTGCAGCAGCTGCTGCCACCAGAGAGAGCCTGCTTCTTATTGTTATTTTCTTCATTTTCCTACTTTTAACTGCCTCTGAAATCATTGTCATTTACGCAGCTTATACTCTACGTGTTATTCTCTTTTCTTCTAAATAACCTTACTATCATCATTTTTAGTGCATTTTTCCTTTATTCCATTTTCTCTCTCTGCTATTTTTTCCTTATTTGTTTGTGTCTGTCTATTTGTTTGTGTTGCTGGCATCGGCTCAGGCTCCTCTCCCACTTCATCTCAGAACGAGGCTCTGCCTCCCTCCACTGATTGGCCAGTCAGTGCCTACACTAGCTCGTTCAGTCTGTCGTCCCCGGAGACAGACGATGCAGGTACATAGTTTGTCCATAACCCTCTCCCCCAACATCGCAGTGGATGAATAACTGCAGATCAACATTATCCTTTCCCTCCTGTTACTGTAATACCCAGAGCCTCAACCATTCACTGAAGAACCGCATCTCTCCCGTCCATTCAAATCACTGCACCTGATTAAATATGACTCTCATTTGAGCTCTCTCCCAGTCAACTTTGCCTCTCATGCAGTGTATATTTCCCCTGTGGTGTTAGTGTATCCTCTTCCTCCTTGTGTGTGGCATGGGAAGTGTGAGACAGAGGAGGGTGTAGCTTGTTGTTTTCCTTGATTTATTGTGACTGTTGAATGTGGACTGAACTCTAACCCACTGATCCGTGTGAGTGGAGTAAATGTCTCTCTCACACATACCATATAAATATATATATATATGGTCATGTGGGAAGGGATTTATGCATTATGCTCCACAGACACACGTGCATTAAAGATAGCCAAGTGATGCAAAAGTGATATTATTACTATTATTTTTGTTATTAAACAACAGCAACAGAAGATAGATTTATACATAAAACATGCCATTGTGCACAGGGTGTTTGTGAAGGCATGTTTTACCGAGTTGGTATATTTCCTTATGCTGATTACTTATTATTAGCACCTGACAATACAAAACTTTTTTGGAGAGGAATAAACAAAACTTAAAAATGTTTAGTAGTGTCATAGATATGCAATTATTGTTGGAGTCTTCACATCCAGCCTTGTACTCTCCTTTGGACAAATATGAAAGAACTTTTCAGACTTTTTATCGAGGCATTTGAGCATTAATTCTGCTCTGCAGGACCCCCTCCTGTGGGGGCAGGTGTTTTTTGGCCATTTGGTTCCACAGGCCAACCTTACCCTCCCTCTCTTCCATCCAGGTAAACTGTCAGAGATGAAATCTACTTGGTCTCCAGGCCCCATTTCTCACAGCCAGGCTTCGCTGTCCCACGAGCTGTGGAAGGTCCCACAGGGCCCCCGGAGCAGCACCACGGCCCCTTCCCGCCCCCCGCCTGGCCTCACAAACACCAAGCCCTCCTCAACCTGGGGGGGCAACTCTCTGGGTCTGGCCCAAGGCTGGAGCAGCTCTTACACCACAGGTAGTAACATTGTGAACTATTTAAGGAGCTAGGCACCATGCTTCCCTCCTTAATTGCTTCCACCTGTAACAGTAACCTGCTGCAACTTTTGAGAATTATCTTTTATTTGTTTATTTATTTATTTATTTTCTACAAAAATTGGCAAATTATTAGTCCACAGGGTTACAAGGTTAATACAACAATCTATCTAAGCTCCACCATCAGTCAAAGCTATAGTTTTTTATAGTTTCTGAACTTTTTCTTATATCTTTTTGCAAACATTTTGTTTATCCCATATTATCAAAAGAAATGGCTTCAAACTCTAAAGAGAGCAGGAAAAAATGTCCTAAAATGACTGTACTGAGTGAATATATTTAACAGTCTTCTTAGAACATCTAGCAGTAAAGACAAACAGGATGCAAGCTTTTCATGTGAAAATAATGGACATAGAGGATAAATCAGATAAACTGAAATTTACTGAATAATAATTTAACCTAAATTATTATTCTTATGCTGTTGTGAAGTGTAGGTTGTCTTAAAGTCAGATTATGGAGGCATAGTGTGTTAGTGCATAAGGATATGACGTTTGCAGTATGAGCATTGTACTCGAAGAGAAAGAGACACTTTGATGTGGCACACAACCACAGGCTGGGGTACAGAGTTGGCAGAATTGACAACGCCTTAACCAAGTCTTGTGGTTGAAAAAGTGCCAACTGACACGGAGTGGTTTTTCTCTTTTCACCACCTGAAATTGACACCACCTGTTGAGTTTTAGTAACTGATTTTGGTTTTGACCTTCATGCTAACAGACCTGTGCCTTCCCTCGCTGTCTCTTTCTCTCTCTCTCTCATACTCAGCAGGTACCACATGGAGTACAGACAGCTCCACCAGGACCAGCAGTTGGCTGGTTCTGAGGAATCTTACTCCACAGGTAACAGTTTCTAATCCGCTGCTCTTTTTTAAGCCCTCACAGTTTGAACTTATGCTTTGAACTCACTCTTTCTGCTGGTTTGTTTATGTCCCAGATTGATGGTTCAACGCTGCGTACGTTGTGCATGCAGCACGGCCCCCTTATCACATTTCACCTCAACCTGACACAGGGCAACGCTGTGGTGCGCTACAGCTCCAAGGATGAAGCTGCCAAGGCTCAGAAGTCCCTGCACATGTATGTCTCTTAATGGATTGGTTCGAGATGTTTGGCTCAGTTGATTTTTGTTTATGAGATTTAATCATTAATCATCAATGTTTTTCCTTCTATCACCGCCCAGGTGCGTGCTCGGGAACACCACCATTCTGGCAGAGTTTGCCGGGGAGGAGGAAGTGAATCGCTTCTTTGCACAGGGCCAGTCACTTGGCGGAACAACCAGCTGGCAGGCCACTCCAGGCACCAATCAGACAAGGATGGGTGGGACCGGGTCTGGAGCCTCTCACCCCATTGGTCACTCACCCCACTGGAACAACAACAACGGCAGCAGCAGCAGCAGCAGTAGCGGTGGGCTGGGAGCAGGCGGAGCAAAGACAGGCGGAGAGCTCCTTTGGGGTGGTGTGCAGCAGTACTCCAGCCTGTGGGGACCCCCAAGTGGAGAGGAGGGACGTGTTATGGGGAGTCCCACCCCAATCAATACGCTGCTGCCTGGGGACCTGCTGAGTGGGGAGTCCATGTAGGACAGAAGAGCCCAGACTAAACAAATACCAACAGGAGCAAAAACCTTTTGTTGCAAATCAATGTGGAGATAATCAGTGTGGGTGTTAACGGTGAAGGGAGAGACGAGAGGAAGACGAGGCTACATCCTCGCTGCTCACCCTCGTCAACCTCCTCTACTCCTCTTTTGTTTTTAATGACATTTCAGTTGCAGTTCTTTTGTGAATCTCAGTGAGAGATTTTGGTCACAGTGTTCAGCTTTTACTTTTGGAGACACAGGAAGAAGTCTTTCATTCAGAAAAAAAAAAAGAAAGAGAAACTTTACAGAAATGAACTTTTGAGAACTCGCCGTGTGAAACATGTACTTTAGTCAAACTGACACAATGACGAGCTGCCATCTTTTAACTTGCGTAATCCCTCTCTGCCTTTTGAGGCAATCATACTGCACCTCAGAGATCCATGAAAAAAGGCATCATTCCCAAAGTAAAAACCCTTCAATCAGAGTGGTTGTAGAACTTTCAGCTGGTCCAGACTCAACATTTGTTTCTCTCAGCACTAATATTAGCCTTAACCTCTTTCCTGCCCTGCTATCCTCACTCACTCTGTACTTGGTGAAGAAGCATACGGACACTTGCACACCCTTATTTCTGAGCCAGTGAAACCTGAGTGGAGAGTACATGCTGCTGCGGCTTAACATAAGCAACCACAGCTCACAACTTCAGTGCATTTTTTGCAAGCAGATTGAGTTCCCCACACAATGCTCAAAGGGAATGATGCAACTCTGTTCGCCTCGTTCAAGCCATTTATTTTTGTAGTGTTTTTTTTTTTTTTTTTTTAAATTTTCTTCTTGAACCATTGCAAACAAAGTTAAGAAATGATATTATTCAAATGTGTCTGTCAATCTTACGTGGTGGGGTGGAGTTTGGGGTCGTCGCATGTACAGTTATAGGTGTGATGGACGACAAAATGAACCACTGCTATTACTATGGAACTGTAAAGACAAACACTTCAATGCACCTCAACTCATCTGCGGGCAAAACTCGCAGTTCGGTCTCAGTCTCGGACCTTCTCACTGATGTTGTGGAAAAACCTCAAGTCGTAAATGTTTCTCGCCGGTGTGCAGTCAATGAATCCCCCCCTTCTCCCCCCCCCCCCACTCACCCCTCGCCCCTGCCCCCACCCCTACTCGCTCCACGCGCAAAACAACATTTCAAGTGACGTGCAATATAAGCCACAGACTCTACCGTCCAAGCACCCTACCATGACCTCTCACAGAAAGAGAGGAGACTATAAGGAATGATTGAACTGCAAAAACTCTTATCTGCCCTGCACCCCCATCCTAAAACTGCCACTACTAACCTTCATCCCCCCCTTACCCCCCCCCCAAGAGTGTGTGAGCTCAGGAGAGTAGCAAGCTGGTCTTCAACCATCTTTTGTCTGAAATACAAGGACGTTCACACAAAGCACTTCTTCAGCCAGCCTACTCTCCACACTTATGCCAGTGACTAGTTTTGGGGGAGAGGGAGGGACAGGTGTGTGTCTCTGTGTATGTATGTATGTATGTGTGTATGTATGTGTGTGTGTGTGCGCGCGATTGGGGAGAAGGCATCAAACCAAAACGAGAGGAGCCTGTTTCCTTTTTTACGCAGAAGACCAGATGACCTTTTTTTCTTTTGCCCAAATTTGCGTCGGTGGAAAAGGATGAAGCAAAGGATACCGGTTTGTGAATAGGTGGTCTATCATAGCACTTAGCAAGAGCATCGCAGCTCATTATACCCTCAATGCCAACGAATAGAAGAAAGGAGAAGCAACACTGGCAAATAAAAACTGAAAAAACAAAGACAAAAAAGCAATCTGCTTAGTGGCTTCTCTATATACTTATTTTTTAACTTAACATGGATGTGAAGATTTTTTTTTTTTTATTTTTTTTTTTCAAATCCTTCTTCCCTCAAGTGGATGGGACCAGGAAGGATGTCAAACATGGTAGCAAAGTGAAGGGAAATACAAAGAAAGAACTGACTCAACTGATGATGGGTGCAGCAGGGAAAACACCCCCAAAGCACCCATCCTCACCCTCTTTATCAAAGTAAATATCACTGTTACATTGCATCATTTGAAATCTTTAGCCTTGGCGTCTGGAAAGGCTCAACGTGTTTATGTTCTACTGGGTCCAGCAGGGAGGATCGCCATCTCTATCGTCCTTTTTTTTTTTTTTTTTTGTCTTCTTTCTATCGGAGGCCCTGCCAACCTGTGTGATAGTGTGGCCACTGAGTGCCTATCTGCTGCAGAGTGCAGTGCTCTGCAGCAGCCCTCACCCCGCCCTCCCCCTCTTTCGCTCGCTCGCTGCCTCCCTGCAGATCCTTACAGACTGGCTTCCCTACTCCTCCTCCTCCTCTTCCTCCTCTTCCTCCTCCCATAGGCCTCAAGGCCAAGAGCAGCTCTTTCAGAACTGGCCCACCTGTATTAAATTTACTACTACTGCTGCGCCAGAGTCTGTCCTCAGCAACCTCCACTTCCACTCTCTCTGTCTCTCTCCTGCAAGGATCACTTTAGCCAGAGATGGAGGCGTTTAATGTGTTTTTTTTTTTGTTTGTTTGTTTTTTTTTTCTTTCTTGGGTTCACTTATGGAATTGCCAGTGTGCATTTTTTATTTTATTGTTGTCATGAAGTTTGCTGTTATTGTTGCTGTTATCATTGATGATATAGTTAATGATTGTTTTCTGATGATGAATTCATGGCTTTTTTTAATATTGGTCTTTATGCAGTGTTCAGCTTCTCTCCTGCCCCTCCCATCGCCTCCTAGGCAGAACCGGTCTGTAGTTTAGAGGTACGCCTCAGCTGCGCAATGAGGTCTGGATGAAAGGCAAGGTTGTACGAAACACTGCAGATCTCCGGTCAGACAGTAAGATTGAAGAGTCAAATCAAATCGGAAAGGTAGTAAATGGTAAATGGACTGCATTTATATAGCGCCTTTCTAGTCTTCCGACCACTCAAAGCGTTTTACAGTACATACCACGTTCACCCGTTCACACACACATTCATACACTGATGGCAGAGGCTGCCATGCAAGGTGCCTGCTCATCAGGAGGAGTATCCAATCATTCACACCCACACACCGATGGCACAGCCTTCGGGAGCAGTTCGGGGTTCAGTATCTTGCCCAAGGACACTTCGACATGCGGACTGGAGGAGCCGGGGATCGAACCGCTGATCTTTTCTGATCAGCGGGCGACCCGCTCTACCTCCTGAGCCACAGCCGTGTGTAGTAGTCAAAAGATTCTCCAGGATAGTGAGCGAGGTTCCTCTGTCCATCCTGGGGCACGCAAAACCTCCACACTCTATGTTGTCTCATAACACACACACACACACACACATCCTTTTAGTGTTGATGAGCCTCACTCACACTGGTGCTTTATGTTTAACTCTGGGAGCACTCAGTTACACTTAGAACCACCTCAACTGATAAACAGCCTTCCATTTCTATGCAAAAGACAAGGAGGTGTTCGTTCACAGCCATCTAGAAAAAAAAATCACAGCCATTCCCCACATCTGCCAATCGTCATTTACCTCTCAACCTTTACTACCAGGCAGCTTCCCTTGAAAACCTCCCACCCCCCCTTTGGAAAAAAATGAAGGGGACACTGAAAGAGTCTCTCTTCAAGGGTTTAGTCTCCCACTGTGTGGACAGAGCTACTAGATGACACTAAATGACCTGCTGGAGGCACTAGTGGTTGGCAAACATTTCTTCAGTCTTGTGCCAACTGATCTACAAATTTCTACTTCCACCTTGCCATTATCCTAATTTATCTTTAGCGTGACGAGACTTAAGTTTCTTTTGTTGCTGCAGCGGCGTACATCACAAGCTCCAGCTGTAGGAGGCTCAAGGAGTAGAAGGGCAGGACAGATGAATGGTGCTGCTGGTCTTTCACCAACAGGGGACTGGAATTTTTAAGTGGCTGCAGGAGGAGGGGAGGGGGTGGTCCCTGTATGTGTCTGTGCACTGTTTATGGGTCACATCGGGTACATCTCTTTAAAAACCAAAAACATTATCTTTTTCTTTATCATCAAGGTTTTTTCGCAAAAACTAGAAACTACAAAAAAAAAAAAAAGTCTGTTTCAGCTGTGCACTCCAAAGCTGAGATGCCTGTGTTCTGTTTTTCTGCAAGCTGCCGCCTACTCGCCCCGTCTAGGCTCGTTCTCTGGGCCACATCTGGGGAAGCTGTATCCAGGAGGCTCATTCTGGACCTCCAACCTGAGGGTTGTGCCAGCTAATATATACAACAGGTCATTTCTGCACATCTGGCTTTGGGGTCGGGGTCCAAGCAGGGACCCAACGTATCAGCAGAAACAGGGACACACCTCAAGTTCGGTACCAAGTCTTAAAATTTAGGGGATTTGCCCTCTTCCAGAGTCGCTTTTAGACTCGTGTCATTCAACAAAACAATCACTATTGCCTGTGTTGTTTGTTTGTGTGTCTGTTTGTTCCTGAAAACCTGCATTTACTCCACACTGGACTTGAATCAAGGAACTGGCGTTGAAGTGGGGAGTTGAATAGAGTGGGAGGACGGGTGACTGGGACGGAGGTCGAGTCTCAGATGTGCCCTGGATTTCTTGGCGCAGCACCAGCACTGAGAGCCCCGCCCCCCTCCCACACCCCTCACCTGCACTATTATCTACCTGTCTAGTGTTGGAAATCAGATGCTCTCCCTTTTTTTAAAGTCACACGGACTCAAAGGAAACTGGAGCACGAGCAAAATATGCTTCTCAATCATGGATCAGACAAGGGTCTGGGGCAGGGGCCCCAAAAAGAGTTGAATTAGCAAATCTCTCTTTAAAAAAAAAAAAAAAACAAAGGCCTGGGTTGAATATGCACATGCTAGTTCATATACAGTATACATCCAAGAGTACGTACGGGTGTATGTGTGTATATGGCTAGATCTCTCTGTTTTCCACTTAACCTAAGCCCTTTCCCCCTATGCCCTGGCTTCAGCCCTTACCCTGTGTATCCTCCTTCGACATTATATTTCCCAGAAGACAAGATCATAAACATATCAGAGTAATACAAAATAATGAAAACAAATACTTGAATCAAAAGAAGCGCCAATAATGTAATGTGAACACTTTTTGTAGTGGTTTTTTGTCTCATTCATACACTTCAGAGATTTTTGATAGCATCGGTTCAGAGTGAATTAAATTTGAAATACGAGTGTTGTTGAAAACAAAGATCGATTATCAAGGCAAATTTACATCTGTTGTATTTGAGTGTTTGCACAAGGCTGCTTGTACTGTATGTTGTATGATTGAATGTTTTAGTGTGTGTGTGTGTGTGTGTGTGTGTGAGGTGAAAATATGTGCGAGAGCTCGTGATTACAGCGGAGGAATTTCCGCCTTGTGTTTCTTTTCAATTCAGTATACTTTTGTTGTTGATTTGTTTGGTTTTTTTTTTTTTCTTTTTTTTTCTTTTTGCTTGTCAAAAATATATTCTGATGTTAATTGTTACTAGCCTCTAGCGTTGCACTGAGTGTCGGCCTCACCCCTCATCCAGCTAAACGAACAACATGATACAAGTACTGAGGGGAGACGGGGACAGTTCACGTGTAAATGTTTACTCAAGGACTAAAATAAGTGTGTTTTTAAAAATGTAATGTTTATCTACCTTAGTGGCTTTCATTGTGGAATAATCCAAGAAAGTATGGATCATATTTGAGTATTGCACCATTTTTCAGACTATAAACCTAAAAAAAAAAAAATTAAAAAAAAAAAGAAAACTGAAAAAAAAAAAATCACATATGTATAAAAAAAATGCAGCAAAAAAAGTATTTTGCAGACCTGTGGCCATAGATTGGGGTAGAACGACTTCTGCTCTCCCAAATCTGAGCAACAGAGAGAGTGAAGGACAAGACATCAGACTGAGCCTTGGCTTCTAGGGCTCACCTCAGAGGTGCCTACCTTTTTGGTTTGTTAGCTTTCGTTCTGTTTTCACTTATGTTCATTTCACTCATGTTGTCGTTTGTTTTCCTGCAAGGCCACTGACAGTTTACAAACACTTAGTTTATTTCTGGAGTTCAAAAAAAAAAAAAATCAGCGAAACAAAGGAATTATACCATGGGAATGTTGGAAAAAAGAAAAAAAAAAAAAGGACAAATGCTTCCATTTCTAAAAAGTGCAACGCAACACTTCACAGAATGAAGATTTATTGTGCTACTTTCAGAACTCTGGGATTGAACAGTGTTGTTTTGTTCTGTTTAACCTTCTTTGTTCTGTGTTAATGTTGATTTCATGGACTATCTGAAGCCTGTATGTTTTATGTTGATTATATATATTTTTCCTTTATAAAAAAAAAAAAAAACAAGAAAAAAGAAAAGAAAAAAAAAGACATAATTGCTCACTATCTTGCACACACACGAAAAAGTGGATCTTGTCTCAGGAAGGCCAGGGTTCCAGAGTACCAACTCCACGCCATTTTAATGTACATTTTTATGATGAGTAAAAAAAAATAAAAAAAAGAGAAAAAAAAGAAAAAAGGATGATTTAAAAGAAACAATTCTAAGCACTGAAAGTTATGGATTTCAGAAGAAGAGAAAATACCTTTTGTTTCTAAATCCGTAGCAGTTACATAATAACCAAATAATGGACTTTAAATGAAAATGGAGTGCTTTATATATAAATCTATATATTAAAATTGCTTTACATTTAAAAACAAAAATGGTCAATGATTTTGATTGTTAAAAAAAAAAAGAAAGACAGTGAATAACATGCAAAATGCTGTATGTTTGAATCTTTATTGTGTTTTCTTAATGAGGTCCCGTCCTGACTGAATCAGGAACATTGTGCATTACTCTTTCTTTCCTCTTTCTCTCTCTCTCTCTCTCTCTCTCTTTCTATCTCTCTCTCATTCTCCCACAGCGGGTATTATTAATAGATAAATCAGACTTTTGTGGAACATTTTTCACATTTGGAGGATGTTTATAAAACATGAGCTGGTTGTAAAGGATCATGAAACTATGCACAAGTGTTTGGGGGGGGGGGGGGTGGAAGATGGGGGGATTTTATGGCCGACTTCTAAGTGGCTGATCTATTGCAGGGGTTTTTGGGATCCAATGTGTTGTACTGGTTTTTTTTGTTTTGTTTTGTTTTTTTTTTAAGGGGGTGGAGAGGTTATTCATGTCAAGCCCTCCGCCTCCAGCTTCCTTCCCCTGATTCAGATTGACCTAGCGCTACATCGCCATGCTGTGTATTCCTAAAACCAATGAGCGTCTCACTCTTTAGCACTGTGGGATTCTAGCCTGTCACCCTCAAGGGTTTTTTTTTTTTTTTGTTTGTTTTGTTTCTCTCAGTTGTTATGTTGGGATATCGGAGGGTGGGATGGGGGATTTGGGATTAGGGCTGCTTTTTTTTTTGCCTTTTTTTGTTTTGTTTTTTGAAATATTAAGTAAAAATGTCTGTACTGAGATTTAATGAAAAGTCAGTGGCTTGTAATGTTTTATTTTTTTTCTCTCTGTATATCTCTTTCTCCTCATAGAATGTGATTGTTAAATGACATGCACCGAAACAAATTATTTCATGAACTATGGAGCTTCTTTCAAATATTAATAAAATAGCATTTTTTTCTTGGCTGTTAAAAATGTGCCATTTGTTTATTTGGTGTTTGTCTCTATGCGTCTTCTTCGCTCCACCAAACCGAGGTCTTTCTTCTTCCCCCCATGACATGAAGTTATTTGTAGCGCCAATATCAGATATTTTCCATTGAGCTGGTTTCATTTCCTGTGCGTTTGCTGCACCATTAGTCTGATGCCAGACGTCACATCAGGCTCTGAGGGCGAGCTGTCTGGGACACGCATAGTAGTTGTCCTCTGGTTGTCTGAAGCTGGGGTTAGCGTAGATGGGGAAGTTGACTTCCTCCAGGTGTGAGGGGGCCTCGTGGTTATTTTGGGGGATTCCGGTACTTTGCTGCTGCTTCCTGGTCATTTCCTCATAGATAGGAGCAGAAAATTGTGGTGTGTGATTATACCTCACCTTCACCTATAACACATTAAGAAACCAGTTTATATTCAGAATAGCATTTAAACACATTTTATATTAACTGTTTATATGTATCTGTTAGTTTTAACTTTTCTATTTTGTTATGGTGACTTGTAATATTAACACAACAGGTTTGTTGAGGCCTGGTCAGCAAAATAATACACAACATAGTGAGTGTACACATTTACAGGAACACTTTACAACACAGTATGCATGCACTAAAACACTGATTTGGTGAAGTTCATTATATTTGGGTTTTTTCAGGGCTGCAGTTGTTTTTGACGGACCTCGGAGGTCATTTTTGAGTCTGTAGTTTGTTCCCTTTAAGCAGATATCCTGCTGTACTAGTAATTCACTTCATATTGATTTGTAGCATTTTGTGTGACTCATGCACCGAGAATTCCAGCATTAATAATCAGGCCTCTTTGTTTAGAAGATGCCTTGAAAACTCACTTGCTAACACAAACATTTGTCAGGCCTCTATTAAAGCTGACACACTAATTGATATTCAGCTTCATATGATTCACTCATCTTTGTTATTTTATAATTTAGGCTACAGCGGATGCAATTATGTAGCCTAATGAGACAAAGAAGAAGACAGGAAAATTGTGACACAGTGTTTCTTCACTATTTAGCAAACAAATAGCCTCATAAATAACCTATCGAGTTAAATCTGCATCACTGCTTTGTAAAATATTAGTGGAAGTGTAAATACTCACACATCTCTCTATAGCCAGCCAGCTGAGCGTGAGCAGAAGAAGCACAACTACTGCAAAGATGACCAAGAGCAGAGGAGGGTAACCGGCGGAGCACTGGCATGTCCTCCCTGCACCACCGACATGCACACCAATACACATTAAAATCTGAACAGAGGTTTCAACTGCAGCAAAGTACTGTGAGGTGTTTCAATCACATACCTGATGTCCCTTGTACCAACAAGAAAACTTTGTGAGTGTAGAGGATGATCTGGTCAGAACTGTTCTCTCTGTAGCTCAGCTCCCACATGTAGAGCCCCATGTCACTGTGCTTCAAGCGGGATATGGTTACATTGACCGGCAGGGAGTCCAGTCCTCCAGAAAGCTGCAGACGCCCCTTGTGCTCCCGGTGGACCTTGAGCCCCCTGCCTTCATCCATGGACAACAGGGTCATCTGGCTCTGGGCACTGCGGTGGTACAGGTGGAGACCCGTCAGGCTGCCATGTTCCTGCTGAGGGGAGCAGGAGAGCTCCAGTGACTGATTCTCTGTCAGACTCTTAAATATCATCTCTGCATAGGCTGGAGGAGAAAAAATATCAAGTGTCAACATCATGTAAAAGTTTAACCAAAGCCACACAACTGTGGTCTGATGAATGCCTTCCAATAAATGAAGCGTGGATGTATAGTGTAAATACATTGTGCTGGAGAGAAATGGTACAAAATCAGCAAAACTGACAAAAATCAGTTTACATAGTTTTTGTAAGTTGTGAGTAAAATGTCCCTCTTACCCTCAAAGAGCTGAATAAAAAGCACAATGCGTGCCAAGCTCGTCTTCATGGCCTTTTCAGTTACAAAAGCACTGAGATTATACCAAAGCTAAGTCATAATGTACCCCTCCTATTTCCTACACACTTGTGAGACCTCTGTACAGCCTAACTGTATTTATTGTTCCTCGTCTCAAAGCAGGAAGATGACTTCAAAGCTAAAACTGCCGTTAAAATGCAGCCGTTGGTCTTGTGCACACCCGGATTGTCTGAGTTTTTAAGCACACTATCAGGATTTTAAAGACTTCAGCTGCTGTATGCAATAAGTATAAACATATAAAATCAAACTAAACTAAAAATCAAACTCTCCTCAAAGGTTTTACCTTGTTATATGTTAGTGATATCAACTGTATCAACTGTTTCAGCACCAAAATACTGAAATCTAATGTTGTCTCGAGGGCTCTGTTTCATAGTGTGGGTCACGTTATGATAGAACAAGTTATGTCTGGTGTGTACAAGTGCAGTTGAGAGACAGATCAGACACCTGATAGAAGCAGAACTGTAAGCCCTGGTTGTTGATATTCAGTGGTTTAAATAGATCCTCAGTGCCTCGCTGCCTCGCAGCCTCACAGGAAGTGGTTTAGTACCTACACTTTGAACACATATTCATTTTAGTCTAAATGCACTGACTTTCCCGTTTATTAGGTAAAGCAGTGCAGTAACTTGAGACTTGTTGATTCAACTTCATGCTCATTGTTTTGCTCACTGAAGTAATTTGCTCATTGAAGTCTGCTCTCATGTAGGGTTGGACAAAACATTAAAAACATTTCAAATAGTAGAGTCCAATATACCACCAACAACTGTGCAACAACTGTACATTATTGCAAGAATGTTGCATTAGATTGAACCTAATAAACTAGGATCTTTGTGAAGTCATTTAAAGAGTTCATGGTGCTGCAGTGTAAATCTGTGATCCAAATGTAAATAAAACGATAATTCAGAAAACAGGATTAAAACCTGCTTTCACTCTGAAACTGATTAATACCTTTTTTTATGCACAGACAAATACGAGACAACAAATACTCACAAGTTAAAGGTTTGTTTACAGGTCAGACTCAATGATTTCATATGTTATCTGTAATTCATATAATAAAAAAATACTGATCCATACTTCCACACATGCATACCAGCATATTAACAAACATTTTTAGCAGTTAAGCTGTGAGGGTTTTTTTTTTTCTCAATTTGCTAAATAAAAACACACTGTTTACTTTTGATAAACATGTCAAACTGGAATTTGTAGTGTCATTTTTTTTGGGGGGGGGGGGGGCAACACAGATAGCAGGATGAACATCTAAAGTAGATCACCAACATGCAATATTCACTGAATCCCTGCTAGCTGTGCACTGCATTTCTGTAAAGCATTCTTCTGTTTTTAACATGTTGATGAACTGTAGCTTGATTAAATTTTCACAGAAACAAGCAACGTTTATTGAAATATGCTGGCAAATGTGTGTGATTTTTTAATATAGATATCTGGTGGAAAAAAAAATCCCCTTTAACTCCAACTAATCAGACTTTTAACTGAGAGGAGGCTCAGTGGGTGTGTAATTGAAAGCTGATTCTGATTAGTAGACAATTGGATTCAGGTGCTTTTCTGCTGAGCCTGTGATTGTCTGCACTAGTTTAAAATGTTCCACTGGTTTGACAGTTTAGTTACCTTGTGGGTCAGAGAGAAGTGTTTGCATTCTGAACCAGTTTGCTGTTTTAAGAGACATTTATGGAGCCCTTGTTTTTTGAGGTTAACCTTCTTGTTGTACTCTTTTTGTCAGGAATCTGTGTCAGATCATCTTTGGCTTTTCCACCTGAACATTTCACACAGCATGCTTCATTTCAAAAACCTCAGCTTACAGGGAGCCAGAGCTCCAAACACACTGCACAGCAGCACCTGAAGGTTCTGGCAGGGGAACGAGAGAAGGTGAACACGGTCAGCGTGACCTGCCATCCGGACTTATTGGAGATTGTTATCAAAGCTGACATGTTTGAGGTTGGAGCTCCTGTTAACGGGGATGAGTTGCGCCTTGGAGTTGAATACAATGAATTCTGTAGAGCTACAGCGTCTTCAGGAGATGAATACAGAATTGTTGTTGGACTACTGGACTGTGGCACCAAACATTGGGTAACAATGAATTTATTGCAATTGAAGCATCTATTGTATACTATAAATTATAGTTCTAAATACATCTACTATCCACAGATGACTGATGACTCTCTGGTCTACACGAATCTGCTCATCTTCTCTCCTGAGATGTCTCCTGATGGGGTGATTCGAATGGATGAGGCTGTAATTCCAATTGAGTGTCATTACGAAAGGTCTGTTTAAGTGCATTTTACAAAATCTCTGGGCAACACCTGCATTTTAAAATGCTGCTCTTGTTTCTCAGGAGGTACAGTTTGTCCAGTTCTTCACTCACGCCGACCTGGATCCCCTTCATGTCTACTCAAGCTGCAGTGGAAACCTTGGAGTTTGACTTGAGAATCATGACAAGTGGGTTAAGTTGACTTCTCAAGATGTTTTTGTCTTTTGTTTTTTTGTTTTGGTTTTTTTTTTTGTCTTGTGCTTACTACATCCTGATTTTTTTTTTTTTTTTTTTGTGCAGATGACTGGCTATATGAAAGAGGCTCTAATGTGTTTTACCTCGGCGAGCCCATCGGCATCGAAGCCTCTGTCAGAATTGGACATCACATGGGGCTCCGAGTATTTATAAGCAGCTGTGTGGCTACACTCTACCCAGACATATACTCTAATCCCAGATACGACTTCATTGAAAATGGGTAAGCACTCGACACACTTTGTCAGCTGTAACTTCATGTTAAATTAAAGCACACATACAGTAGTTTTGACCTTTCCCCTCTATAGGTGCTTGGTTGACTCCCAGCTTCCAGGTTCAAAGTCCCACTTCTTACCCAGGACACAGGATGACAAGCTCCACTTGGTCATTGATGCCTTCAGGTTCCACAATGAGGACAAAGGAGAGGTGAGGTTGCACTTAAATGGCTTAAGTCATAATTGCAAAAGTATATGTACAATTTATTTTCAGAGTTGCAATTTCTGTCCTCACAGCTCTACATCACATGTCACCTGAATGCTGTACCAGTAAATGATGCAGAGGCACAAAATCAAGCATGCACTTTAGTAAATGGAAGGCAAGTGTTAACCAGTCTGAAATGTGTCACGAATTTACACTCTTACAACATGACCAAATGTGTGCTGAAAAATTGTTTTCAGATGGCGGTCAGCTGACGGTAATGACTACTTGTGTGGGTATTGTCAAGGCCAAAATGAAGTGGGCCAAACCCACAGTAAGCCCAGCAGCTCTGGCAAGTTTGCTCCTCGTGGGTTTGGGAAGTCAAATGAAGCTGAGACTTCCTGGAGGGGTGGACTGAACACCAACAAAGGTAGAGGTTCTTGAACATCCTGATGAAAATGGATACTTCTATATCAGTCATATTGTGGCTCTAGGACCAGCAAATATAATAAGCAAATCAGTACATGTGTTTCACCATTAGATGTCAGGCTTCACACATGGTTTTGAACTTGCAGTAACTATAAACATTTTGTCTTTTTGTTAGTGTGGGAGCAGGAGGCAAGAGTGGGTCCAGTGTTGGTCTTGCCAACCAAGAAAAGTGGGCCTCTACCTGTGGAGGATCTCCCTCCAGTCCTCCATAAAATCAGCAGACCTACTCTGTATGGCAGTCAGTGGAAAAGTGGTATAAGCCCCAGAACTGGTACGATTTGGACTTTTTTTTTTTTCTTCCTCCCTGAAGGATTAAAGTGCAGTAAATGGCTCAACAATAAACATCTATGCTACACTGTATTTTCATCTTAGATCTGGAGAAGGGACTGCTTCCTGGTCCGCCATCTACCTCAGACCAGGTGGAGGATTTGACTGTTGCTTCTGAGCAGAAAAAAGATGGCTCCCATGTGGATTTGGGCAAAAGCAGAACAGATCCAAAAGGTTAAGTGTGAAAAGATTTCACTTAAAACTGCACTCTAAATATGTGGCGATAACACTTGTTTCTCTAATTACAGAAGGAGACTCAGACAATACAGTCACAACTCCTGAGGTCACACTGAAATCGAAAGCAGCACTGGACACTAACACCACCGCAGCCCCCAGTGACCTCAGCCCCACTATGCAGTTTAAGGTGGATGTGACGACACTGTCAAATGCAACTGCTGCAGAATCTGACCTTTCGGATACAAATGACCCAAAGAGATAATAAACAATTAAAACTACACTTGTTTGCTTTTTGATTTGACTGCACATTGGACCTGATGAATTGCTTTTAAGGGCTGAGAGTATGTAGAGAAGTTAAGTTTATATCTATTTACACTGTTGGCACTGTATGGAGGCAGCCACTGCAGAGTTTTTGTTTTTTAAATGCAGGGTCTCAAACTGAACCACACAACTGTTTCACTGAATTAAAGTTTTGGTTTTGAGTTGATGTACTGGTAAAACCTTGACCTTTGAAAAGGACCCAAAATCCTGCCCCCTGCATCACTTGAATTCAAACACCTGAGTTAACGGTGAGTTCAAGTGATGAACAGTGTGTGGGAATCGTTAGTTTTCAGATAAGGGGTCCTACACACCTGTCACTGAGGGTTTATGGTGTGCAAGAACTCTCGAAATACCAAAAATTGAAAGCACACAAGTAACTGAAGCAATCACTACCAAGAAATATAGTTCTATTGGTTGACAAGAATATAAAGCATGTTTAGTCTAAATATTGTCTGTTCTCCCTGCTGTACACTGTAGGAAACAATGATTGCTTATAGCTGTAAATGGGGGTATGAATAACAATCTATTGGTGTATTTGTCTCATTAGAGAAAACATGTTTTTGTACTAGTCATACACTATCCTGCCTGGTACTGACAACATTGTTCTCTGTGATTTCCGATCTGGATTTGAACATTTTGGTCAGTCAAAGCTGTATGAGAGTCTGGTCAGACTACTCTGACTATTACAACAAAAACAAAACCATTATCTACAGTACAGTGACAAAGTGTCTCTTCCCAAAACTTTTTCTGCAATTCACACTGATTCACATAAATTGTAAATTCCAAAAAGTTTGATCAAAAATGATCAAACTTCATATTGAAGATGTACAATAATGTCATGCATCAACATAACTTTGTCAGCCATGATATAAAAGATGAAAAAGAAAAGAAAGAAAAATGTTGCCAATAATGAAATAAAATGGGGAAACATTTACAATGAATATCAGTTATCTATGGATTCAGTATTTATCAATTTCACTATTGATACACAAGGAAAGAGCATCAGTGCACATGTGTTCCAGTACAATGTTGAGTGTGGACCAATCATATGCAGGTAACTCAGTGTGACTGCAGCTTTTTCTAATTCTGCCACATCAGGTAATTAGTAATTGCAGCCAGCTGTCCTCTCCATGTGATTTGATTGGTCTGAACTGAGGAGTATTTAAGATACTGGGAGAGTTACCTTGAGTGTTTAAGTCTTCTGCATTTGACTTCTTAAATCACCATCACTTATCTTTGCTTTACTGTGTTTCACATTTCCAGAAATTGTCCTGTTGTTGCAAACAAAGAGGACAATGTTGATTGCGAGTCACACAGTTTCTCTGGCGCTGCTGCTGTTATCATTTGCCTTTGTTGTTGCAGATGCCATTCGATCTTTGAAAGATGGACCCATGATCGATCCTGAGGGAAGGGAATATAAATCTGCTACATTTAGAATTGACTCTGAAAACATCCGCGGACCACAACTCAATGACGGATCCACTGTCCGTGTACAATGCACAGAAGCATCAATGATCATTCTGGTAAAGGCTGACCTGTATGGAAATGGGCGTCTTGTGTCTCCGGAAGAGCTTTTTTTGGGAGAAGCGGAGCATTCAGAGAGCAGTCAGTGCCAAGCTGCCCCTGCTAGTGACACTGAATATGTCATAGAGGCTGGACTTCAAGACTGTGGGTCTAACTTAACTGTAAGTTGATCATACTGTGTCATATGCCACATTGATGGATTTATTTGTGATCTTTTAAGTAACCCTCTGTTCCTCAGTAAGTTGCTGTTTTTATATCCATGTCTAGATAACTGAGGACTCTGTGATCTACTCAAACGAGCTGATATTCTCACCAGCTTCCAGTTATCATGGCATTACAAGGATGACCCATGCTGTAGTTCCTGTTTCCTGTCACTATAAAAGGTATGTACATTTCAACCATTATCTTGTACAGAGAAGAAAGTTTTGCTCAAGGGCTGCTTCATAATGTCTGACGTGTTACTTACTGGGACAGGACACACTTTGTGAGCAGTAGCGCTCAGCAGTTGCCCCTCACGCTCTCAACTTCTGCAAAGTATTCAACAGGGAACTCTGCTTTCTCCTTAAAGCTGATGACTGGTACGTGTAGACTCCTGCATTATTTTGTTTTTCCTTAATACACGTTCATGTAATGATGTCTTTGTCTACATATAGATGACTGGACAAGAGAGATTTTCTCCAGTGTCTTTTACCTTGGAGATGTCCTGCACCTCGAAGCATCTTACACTGGTCCTGATCCAGGACCAAGACAACTCTTTGTTGACAGCTGTGTCGCCACTCTGACACCTGATGCAGCATCAGTCCCCAGATACTACTTCATCGAAAACAATGGGTAAGAGTAGCTCAGTGTACAGTGCAACACTACAAATTTTCTTTTGACTGTATTGCTGAAACTGATTTTTGTTAGGTGCCTCACTGATGCAAAAGAGGAAGGATCAAACACACTGTTCCAACCCCGAACGAGGCCCAATGCACTTCAACTGCAGCTTGATGTCTTCCTGTTTCACCAGGATCCGAGGAACTCAGTGAGCCACTTATGACCACCATAATTTAAAAATTATTGGAAATGCTCCAAGGTTGTATAATGACATTTCTATGGTCTCCTGTTTAGATATTTATCACATGCCAACTGAAGGCTTCTTCTGAAATGTGGAAGAGCAGCCCCAGCAACAAGGCCTGCAATTATGTGCATTCAAGGTGATTTTTCTTTTCCCTTTTGAGTATGGCCACCTAGGTACTGCTCCTTCCTTTACCATACAAAGTTTTGTACAGGTTTAGTAAGCCTTCGACTCCACCTGACATATAGTGGCACATTTCAATAAGATGCGTTACAAGAAATCTGTGAGAGACTCTAATGTAGCAGTAAATCTTTCAACTGCTCGGAATATCTAGTGGCTGATGTTTAATCCATCAGAATATGTTGTCACTAAAAGTCCTTCATTGTAATTGTTGAAACTTGCCGACAGCTGACTTTATTCTATGTTGCAAGAATCATAAAGAATCAGAGTCATAAAAAGCTGTAAGATCAACTTGTTAAAGGGTTCTTAAAAGAACTTTGCTGTCATGCACTGCAGCACAGTGCTGTAAAATTGTCAGGTGCAGGTACGTACAAGAGATATTCATATCTTATAAAATTTCTATCACTATAAGCTGAACATTACATAACAAAGAACTTATTCAAGTAGTTTAACTCAGGCTGAGTTTTCCAACTTTCTGTAATTTCAGGGAACAGAAGAGTACAGCTAACTTTCCTGATATGTCATGCATATGTTTATAGGCTTACTTTGGTTTACTAAAGTGAGCATCCCTGAAAACCAAATTTTATGTTTGAACAAATGGTAATCAAAATTAATGGTGTTCCTGGAGAAGTTGTGAGACGTTTTTACTTTGGATGAACATGAATTTACGCTCTGCACCTTGCTGTGTGTGCGTTCTCTAAGATAGAAATTGTAGAATAAAAGGTGTTGCAAAATTAAGATAATCTACTACTCTGCTGAGATCTGTCAATTTAAAGTGATAGAAGAGAAGAGTTCCCAAAGCAATTCTGAATAAAGTTGATATTTAGTTTAATTTAATATTTATACCAAGATTAGCTTATTTCTCTCAAAAGCTAAAACTGTAAGAGAAAACAATGACAACCAGAGAAACTATTAATTACGTTTCGTAATCAAATGTTATGACAACTCACAACTACAGAAGTCCATTAAATCAAAATACTGATAACAAAGCATACTCAAGTATTCCTTTCTCTTCAGATGGGAAAATGTGGACGGAAATGAAGACGTTTGTCAATGTTGTGACAGTACGTGTCACGGAAGTTCTCCTGAAGGTAAGTATTCTTTAGAGCTAAATAAGCATACAGACAAAATCAAAGTGTTTCATTAGTAATGTTGTATACCTTTTTTAGATTAAACAACAACCTACATGTGGACAATAAGTCAGATTCCAAAGCAATATGGATTTTACTCAGCATGTCACTGGTATCATCCTTAGCCACAGCCACACCGTAGATCTGGTGATAACATGGACTTAATGTTTATGTATCCCCCATTGTTGATGTGGCTATGTCTGATCATTTTTGTGTATTCTTTTCGGTTTTAGCCTGCACAGCAAAGAAAAATACAGAACGCCTTGTTTAAAAAATTGTGTCTTACCCCCGAGGTTGTTGCAAAATTCACGACCTGTTTAGAAAGCATATCAGCAGTTATTTTACCCTCCTCATGTGATCTTGTAAATCACCTAACTGCCAAACTTATATCTATACATACTGTTGAACCCGTCAAACAAAACAAAAAAAGCCAACCCCAAACAGAAAGTCCCCTGGAAAAATGTGAAAAATACTAAATTAAATTTCTATTGTACACACCAGGATGCTCCTGGTGTGTACAATGAGGCAATCAGAAAAGCTAGACAAGCTCATTTCTCCAAACTGAATAATCCAAATATCCTCTTCTCAACAATTGACCGTCTGATTAACCCTTTCCTCTTAGACTCTGATCTTTCCTCCACATTTAGATGTGAAGAGTTTGCAGCATACTTCAGGGATAAGATAACCACCATCAGGTCTGGTATTACACATCTAAAGAGGGATACCCCAGAATCCCATACTTCACTATGTGAGGTAACCCTAGTCTTTTGCCCTGGTTGACTCTGAAATGCTCCTGAAGGTAGCATCACAGCTTAAGCTCTCCACTTGCCCTCTCGATCCCATCCCCACCACCTTTTTTAATATAATTTTTAACTGTTTATCAGATGAGATCCTAGCTTATTAACTATTCTTTACAGACACCCACAATTAAGACTGCTATGGTGAAACCCTTCCTGAAGAAAAACCTTGACTCATCTGTCCTCTGCAATTTTAGACCTATTTCTAATGTTCTGTTTTTAGGCAAAACTTTAGAAAAATTAGTTTTTAAGCAGCAAAATAATTTTCTTATCTCATACTACATTTTTGAAAAATTTCAGTCATGTTTTCGGGCCCATCACAGCACAGAAATGTGACCTTTGTCCGTCCTTGTTCTCCTTGACCTGAGTGCAATATTTGATATAGTCGACCACAATATTCTCATAGACAGACTACATAAATGTGTGCCCCTCTCTGGCACTGTTAAGTGGTTTACATCTTACTTGCATCTCCCTTTTTTTTTTTTTTTTAAGAAATGTCATCAACTGTAGCAAACCACAAGGCTTGATCCTAGGTCCAGTCCTTTTCAGTCTTTATTTGCTGCCCCCTTGGCAGTGTCATCAGGAGACATGGCATCGATTTTCAATTATGCTGATGATACTCAACTCTATATTGCTGTGTCTCCTGATGACGAGAGCCCTAAAACCTAGGTGTCATCCTAGACTCTAATTTGACCTTCGATGCACACATCCGGAATGTGACCAAATCTGCCTTTTGTCTTAAAGAATATTGCCAGAGTGCGTCACTTTCTCTCTCTGGCCAATACTGAGAAACTAGTGCACGCTTTCATCACTAGTAGACTGGATTATTGTAATGCATTCCTTTCTGGTCTACCAAAAAAAAGCCATAGATCAACATCAGCTCATACAAAATTCAGCTGCTCATGTGCTGACCAGGACCAGAAGGAGAGCACACATTAGACCTGTTTTAAAATCACTACACTGGCTACCTGATGGTTTTAGAATTGATTTTAAGATTCTTTTATTGGTCTACAAATCACGAAATGATCTTGCTCCCAACTACTTGTGGTTGTACCCACTTGATCCCTCAGGTCCTCTGGTAGTTGTCTCTTGGTTGTTCCTAGGGTCTGGTCTAAGACCCACAGCGAGGCTGCTTTTAGTCACTATGGCCCAGCCTGTGGAACAGCCTGCTGGAGGATCTGAGGGGGGCAGAGAGTATGGATATCTTTAAAAAACTTAAAAATCTAGGCTAAAAAGGTGTGTTTTATCTAGTGCATATTTATTTTGACTTGCACTTTTACTGTTATTTCTTATGTTATTTTATTACTAGTTGTACTCTTATTCATCTAAACATTATTTAAACCCATGTTCTTTTTAACAATGTTCAGCACTCAGAGTTGCATTTGATGTATATTTTGTGGTATTTAAATAAGTTTGTTTTTATGTTCAACTAATGCTCTTGTAAAACATTGACTTTTTCAGATATTACGGTCTGTGGCACTGTGACTGTTGGCCCTTTGATGATTTTCCCAAGCAAGTAGGGAAAGAACAAATATAAGAACAATAAACGGTCAACATTTCATTGTTTATATTTCCCTTGGTGGTGACATTAAAATGATTCCTACAGGATTTACAGGACGACACTTTGGGGTTAGATACAAAGGAGGTTCTGTATGTTCTTTTAGAAAATGTTATTCCATGAGGGTTTGATGTGCAAAGACTTCAAATGGGATTGGCTCAATGTGTGAGTGGTATGACCAAAATGTTATGACTCATGGTTGTGCAATGTGTTTTGTATGCAGTGTTGCCTAGAGCAATAACAGGACAGGGTTTAAATCAGAGCAAAAGGGCTACCACAGCTCCTAATGAGTACAATTAGTGTGTACAAAATTAATACATTTCTATTTTGTTTTGTATCCTGTAAATGAGCAAAGTGAGTGGATGGTATCATTGGTTTTGTTCTCATTTTTCTAATCACCTGGCACCACCATGAGACAAGAGGTTTATGCCACCCACACATCAAACAGTATTTTGGACAAGGTTTAGTCATTACACAATGAAATGCAGTTGTGGCCCCCTCCACACTACACAAACACAAACTTTATATTAACAGATATTCAAATATTTTAAAAATTTAGAATAAAACAATAAAATGGCCAATCAGATACAACAAAGTACATAAAAGTAGCACTAAAGGAAAAGACAGATGGGGAGCACACAAGAGGGAGTGTAAGGGGTGGTGAGGCATAGATTAGATTACACAGGTGTTTCTAGGGTTTGAAAAGATAAGGGGCTAAGCCAAGATCTTCCAGGGCTTCACTTTTTTTTTGGTGGGAGGGGTGGGGTAGGGTTCAGCTGAATGAATAATGTAGGCTAATATAATTCGTTTTTGTAGATTTACATGTATTGTGAGTGCCAACAGTTAGGCTATTCATAGTCATCATATTTTGGGAAACAAGGTTTCTTATGGAGCTACAGATAGAGGCAACAAGACAGAAATCTCCAAACCTGAACAAATAAGACTGAAACTGTCTGAAGGGAAAGATACTACCATATGTAAAAGGGAAAAATTGGTGAACTGATCCTTTCAATGGACTGGTAAGAGGCCTAAGTGTATCTGAGGAGATAAGTTCACCTCTGTGACCATCAAAACATAACAATAAATCTCCCATCTTTGCCTAATAATAGGCATATCAGCCCAATCAGTCAATAATGGTACGATAAATGTTTCTTAAAGAATTTCCTTAAGCGATTAGAGAGGCAGTGTTCAGTAGGCTATATGGTAACGTTTGCATGCGTGCAGCAATGCCACTACACAAATACTGTGAGACACTGGATTTAAGCAGCAAAACTGGAAACTGTAATTATAAACTTGACAGGACAGAGGAAACTCTGCAGAGCAGACAGAGTTTGGACTTTTACCTACTTAAAATAAAAATGTTGATTCATCCTTTCATACAATACAATACAAGGCACTCAACTCACAGACAAAAAAGCCGGATGCTGAATCCTAAAAGTGATCAAATTGAAAAAAGAGGATTAGGATAGCACACCTAGTCAACTGATTTTAATTAGAATTGCCACACGCACGTTTCGGGCAAGACGCCCTTCCTCAGCATGTATGCTGGCAATCAACACAATCCATGACAGGTGGACTTAATTATAGACTTCCACAACTAACACAATAGATTCATCCCGGCGGAGGGAGCTACACATATGAGTCATCATAATAAAAAAATATTAAATTAAAAAAAACAAAACAAAAATAAAAACAACTTATGTCCAGTTCATAAGAAGACAAAAAAACAAACAGAAATCAAAACTCATTCATGTGGCACATCACAGAGAACTATATACAGATCATATGAAGAAAATATCCTGGGTCCACAAAAGGAATCTCCCATTCAGTCTATTAAGAGCGAAGGCACTCAAAGACTTTTTTCTAATCTGGCCCATCGGCAGTAATGGGCAGGACAACATCATTTGTCTGTGATTTCCAAAACCATTACAAATCACTGCAAAACGTAACTCTTTCTAATTTCTATGTAGGTGTTTTCTTTTTATATCGCCTTATGTTGCTTTTACATTTTATCTTGATGCCTTTTATGTTTTATGTAAAGCACTTTGAATTACCTTGTCGTTGAAATGTTATACAAATAAACTTGACTTGCAAATTTACCACAAATGGTAAAGCTTTGGAAAACAACTTTTGGGATCAAAGTTAAAATATTGATAAAATAAAATGGCGTAGTCAGCATAATGTTTCTGTTAGTCTTGGTATGATTTATACAATTTTTCTTTTTGGATTTTCTAAAAAAAACAAAATGTGTTTTCTTCCTCTGCTACATATTCCATCTGGGCAAGGCTGTGTTGCTCTCTTTAAGTTTCAATTTCCTGCTAAGTTTCTATTCCTACACTTTCAGTTTTTATTGGTTTCTCTTCTGCTGTTGAGAAAGAGAGAAACATATCTTGTAACTCAGCCCACGTCAAGTAGCTTTGATTTCCTGCTGACCCAAACAACATAAAATCACCTTTGGAACAAGTCCATGTCTGCTTCATAAAATAATCTCTTCATTTTGGACAATCAATCATTTAAGGACAGCACAAAGGATCCTTTGTGTTTCAGTCATAGGCTAAGCAGTAGTGACACAACAATTTTACTGTTTGAGATGTACAGTAAACAGTGATGACAGTTTCTGGTCAAAATGAGTATCTTGCTGCTGCTTGCCTCATGTATTAATCATTAGATGTTCATGAAATGAGCCTTTCTACAACACTTTTTACTGCCGTCTATAGGCATGTCATAAAAGTGACCCGGGTGCTTCTTCATGAGATCAACATGTCTTCAGATTAAGGTAAATAGGTATATATATCTGAAAGTAGTTTTACTGTCATATATTATGACAAGTATATAAAGATGGATGGTTGATCAACAAATATTGTATAGTATAGAGCTGTACAGTATAGCGTTTAATAACATAAACTACCAATCAATTTAAATTGGCAAGATCAGTTTATAGAGAGCCAAATAGCTGTTCATTGATATTCTAAGTGGAAAACTGTAAAGTGTAGGTGCTATATAAAAAATAAATCAGGGTCATTAAATATTGAACTAAAGACACACCCATGATAATAAAACAGAACAAGCTAGCACACAGTACTTGCACAACCCATGATAACATCAACTAAAGCAGGAAGTGGAGTGTTGAATACAGGTTGCCTATGAGATCAGGATACTGGTAGGTGCAATGAGTTTTATGAGCTTTGAAGATTTAAATATTTTTTAAACTGTTTTTGCAGATTTGTCTGATTTAGTCTAAATAATTTATATATATAATGTTCCAAGACACGACAATCGCAGGTTATAGTTGTAGTGAACGGATAAAAAGTCTGAAGGAGGACAGAATCACAAAGCCCAGAAATTCACAGTAAGCGTAGTTTTAATTTGATTCCTGGAGTTCAGGCACTGCTAGTCTAATATGGACACACTTTTTTCAGTTTTTTTCCAAATGACAGCCTCGTACAAATCAGATATTGTTCAAGGCAAATTAAACATTTTACATTGCTATAAATGATTTTTTTTTTTTTTTTCAACATGTGATGGTTTGGTAGAATTGATATGTTGGCTCAGTCTATTGTACCTGTGGGAATAAAGTTGCAGCTTGAATGAATAAGAAACATGCTAAGGATCTTGTTTTCTGTTATTGATGCTTTTTTTGAGTGGTGTTTTGCTTTAAGATATTGTAGTCATCTGGACTGATTAGAAGGAGGTCATTTTTGTCTGATAAGCTGCTAGAACAGCTTCAAAGACAGATCTGTAGGCCGAGTTATCCGTGAATAGGTAATTCATTGTACATTCAGTCAGCAACTCTTAAGTATTCTTTAAAATGGTTAAGACGTGTAACATTTAACTCAGCTAGTGAAAATTAAGCTAACCTTACAGAAATCCAAGACTGCTAATATTAAAATGAAACTATTCAAAATTAAATTTCATTTGCCATTTGTGTGTGCATACTGACAAAAGTACATTCAAAAATCATTTAATTTTTCATGTTTGTAAACACATCATAATTGACAAAATTAAAGGATATCACATTGGCTAAAATGCACCATATTACTAACCCAAAGACCAGTGATGCACAGGGATTCCTAGAGCTTCATTTATTTTTCAGTGACAGAAATACTGTATTTTTATATTCTATGTTTTACACATTAATATATTTGGTGCAAACAAGGCAATTTATTAAACATTCATTTGTAAGTTTTGAGTAAATTGAGAAAACACTCTGGGAAATTGTGTGCAGAACATAACATTTAAAAGGGACAAAATCAAGCATACTGGATTAATAACTTAATATGAAGGAATGTATTTGTTTGGTTGCCACAACAACCTGCAACTTAATTTCCTACTGCTACAGCAACTCCAGAGGGAATTACTAATTTGTGTGCATGAGTTAAAGAGGACAAAGTACAAACTTGCTCCTGACACTTGACATGGTCCACACATAATAACTTAATGACTAATAACTTAATGGTATAAAAGCATACCCTAGCACAAGAGCCAGTAGTATTGATCATTATTCACTGCAATAACAGATATATTTGCCAGGCAGAAAACTACAGGTTATAAAACTGACTTAGACATACAAAATAAACCAAACTGACAAAAGTTTCACTCTGACTTTGTATCCAAATAAATTTCAAACACATTAGAGTGTTAGGGGAATGTGTGCTAACACTGCTTTTCACCAACAGAGACATAGCAAGACTGATACCCGATCAACAATGATGCAGGTGTGCTGCACATAGTAAGTGTGATATTTGGTCTAATGTGCATGTCAATGATTATTTACAGTTTATTTAGTTACAATACAGTGTAACAAATATTAAATGTCAGTCTTTCACTGTCCTTAGGAACATCTATGAAAAATGGAACACAGCTCCACAGAAATGGGTGAGAATGAAATTTTGCATACTGTATTGCCACCATAGGCGCCTGAGCAGTGGAGCAAATGCATTCCCATTATTCAATTATGAGGAGCAAAGTTATGGTTTTGCGACTTCACTATTTGTCTTTTTAAAAATAAACTTATCATCACACAGTCCCCACAATCAGGATATTTTATTTTAGCAGCCTATATCAATGATCATTTTTCTATTTTCAGCAACTGACAAAAACAAGTAATAAAAAAATCAGACATTTTTGCAACCCCCTTTGAGTTGGTTCAGTCCAACCCGTCGTGACAGAGGGACAGACAGACAAAGCGGTGCTTTTCCTCACAGCGCTGAAGCATTTGAATAAACAAACAGTCAAATGTTCTGCGGTGGAAAATGACTTGTTTAGACTTCTGCAAAATACTCTGCTTTAGTTTCAGTTTTAGTCTGACTTTGGATGGAATAATTTTAAATATGATGATGCAACACTCCGTGTAATAATCTCTCATTCAGCTACTCTGCGCTGTGCTTTCATTATTATGATTATTCTCTCATTTTCTCATACAGGGTAAATAAGAGGCGCAAGTTTACTGTAAGGGGAAGTCAGGTCTACTCCTCAACTAAAATGGCCCTTTTAAGTCTTGAGGAGCAAAAATCACCTTCTAAGTTGTGCATTAAAATAGTCCTTGATTTGAGATAATGTAGGTTAAAATAATCTGCTTCCGAAGTTATGATTATTCATTCCTGTATAACATTACGACTACATCAGCTAGTGGTGCTAATAGCTACCACTAGAACCTGTGTGTGGGATTGGAGTTAGATAGTTGTTGTGAGGCCATTTCATTCATCCAAATAGTTTGTACTTTGTTGCAATTGTTAGACTTTGAAGATGCCTTGTGAGTATTGAGAATAACAACCCTCAGATTTAACATTGTTTAACCAGGTTTAATTATACAAATCATATTGTGATGTGTTGTAAGACTATTTCATTTATGTAAATCGTTTGTCCTTGTTTAACCTTGAAGATGGCCTAGTAGCCTGCAACCTACTAACAATTTAGGCTACATAATATTTTTATGAATATAAATGTGAAATATGAAATAGCCATTCTTCTAATAATCACTTCCTGTCCTGATCCACCCAATTATTTACTGTTTTTGATGCATTCCTGTTTTTTTTTTTCAATCTAACTAATCTAGACTAGTGCAGGTGGCTGTTTCTAGACTTAATCCAAGAGGTTAGGTGGTGTAGAAATGCAGGCAATGTGTTTTAAATTACATCCCCCCCAAGATTCCCCCACCAATTATGTATCTTTCCAAGTTTGCTCCCCTATTTTAATACATAACCAGGCACCTATGATTGCTAATGTGTAGTAGAAATAAGGGCATGGTATATGGTACAATTATAAATATAGTCCTTCATCCAGTTAGACTGGTGCCATTAAGTACCAGTGCTAATTCAGGGAAACAGTATTAATCCTTGTGTCCAAGAGCTGTTGATTGTTGTTTAAACAAACTTGCCACTGCTAACCAGGCACCTATGATTGCTACTGTGTAGTAGAAATAAGGGCATGGTATATGGTAAAATTATAAATATAGTCCTTCATCCAGTTAGACTGGTGCCATTAAGTACCAGTGCTAATTCAGGGAAACAGTATTAATCCTTGTGTCCAAGAGCTATTGATTGTTGTTTAAACAAACTTGCCACTGCTAATAGAGACCACTAGGAACAAGTGGAAAAATGTATCTTTTTATACAGTAATTTGGGTGAACTGACCCTTTAAACCCAGATGTACACAAAACATTTCACTTTTCAATACAAAACAACTCATACTTCAGTAAAACCTGTCTACATTATTACATTACATTACATTATTATAAGCCTTAGTTACATGCATAGTAAGTAGAAAGATCAAGGATTGATGTAGTATTCATGCCACATCAAAATATATACACACAGATAAAATCTGCCAACTGATGGCATCAATTTTCCACTGTTAATTACAGTACAAGTAAGATATGTACACTTGTATCATCATTGATCATTATATTGCTAAACTTTAACAATATAAACAGTAAACACTTCAAGGAATCCACAATGTCATGCAAATGTCACCACAGCATGAAAAATGACAAATGTCTCCTGCAGTAGTTAAAAATTATTTGTACCCTTTCAAGCTCAAGCAACAAAGCTTATTTATTTTTTCTACTGTTTCCCCTTTAAAGTAAATGAGGCAAAAGATCATTTCTGCAGGTTAAAAAAGGTCTGACAAGTAAACAAGGAAATGGCATCAATGGCAAAAATATCAAACAGAGGGACGTGTGACTGATGAAAGTACCCAACAATATGCCCTATAATGACCATTCACATGATCACACAGCTATTCAAAGACATGAAACTATACAGTGCATGGTGTTACATTGAAATGTATGTTGTGATTAACAGTTCTGCTGTTTAGTCTAATTGTAGTCAGCACTGGCTGTTTTTCTTGCTACAATAAAATGACTCTTCAGTACATGTCAAATATGCATTAAACTGCTATTTTGTGACACTTGATTTTAACATTTTGTTCAACAGGATGGCAGGAACTCCCTTATGACAGATGGACAGAATCTCATGTGAGTTCCTGGTTGAGAAGTATTGGAATAAAAGAGAACTACATAATAAAACTGGCAGAGGAGGAAGTGACAGGGCCAGTTCTCACAACTCTACAGAGGGAATTCCTCAGCACAACAATTGGAATGAAAGGTGGCCAAATCGAACACCTACTCAAGAAAAGAGATCAGCTTCTAAAGTCCGAACCAAACAAACTGAAAAAAGGAAGTGATTTAAGTGATAAAAGTAAATATGACATAAAAAAGGACTTGTTACTTACAGGACAAGAACCAAACTCCTCTTCACAAAAACCTTGTGAAAGAGCAGAAAGAGAAAATATTCCTACGGAGTGCAATGACAGCTCAACTTCTACAGGAGTAACTTCATCTTTCTGTGACTATCAGAAATTTGACCAGCGTGAACCAAGCTGCAGATATGTCAAACACGGTGTGCTTCCACCAGAGACAGGGATTGATAACATGATTGTTCCATGTCATGAATATAAGTCACTGGAGATTGCCCACAAATTAGAGTCAAAAAAGCTACAAACAAAAGTAGCAAGTGAGGTGTTAAGATTTGCATGTGCATGCATGAATATGCGAACCAATGGCACAATTCATTTTGGGATTATGGACAAATTAAGAGGCAAACACCAGCATGGTGAAATTATAGGAATACCTGTCAGGAATCAAGAAGATTTTGTGGATGCGTTAGACTACATTGAAAAATGCTTCAAAGGATCAAATCAACAGTCTGATTCCAGGAATTGCATAAGGAACCCCCGATTCATTGAGGTCTTTGACAAGGAAACTACTGAGAAAACATGGGTCATTGAATATGATGTTGTCCCAAAAGCAAGCATTGTAAAAGATAAGCTTTACTCTGTTGGTGTCCCAAAATTCTCTGAGAAGGACAACAAAGTCAAATGTGAAGAGAAAGTTCCCTATCACAGAGTGGGAGCTAACACACCCCGTATACCTGAAGATGACCTTGTTCAATTCATCCAACAACTGAGAGAGAAAGACCAACAGAGAGAGGAGGCAGAATCTTCAAGCAATCAAACAGCTGTTGACTTTAAAGAGGACCAAAAGAGGAAACTCTCCATCCTCTTAACATGTGGAAAAACACACATGGACAACTCTCTGTATTACATCATTGTGACAAACAAATTTCACCCAGAGCATCTCGACAGCATAGGCTTCTTGGTTCACATGAATCTTTTCTGTGTGTTTGATTTTGACCCTGATTCAAAGGCATCAGGTCTCTGTGGTAGATATAAGGAACAGAAGGCTGTAAACCTTCACTCTCTTGATGATTATGCAATCAATGATGGCTTGAAAACTGTTGACGTCATACATTCTTTGAAGCTTTTTGAGAGAACAAGCTGGATTTTCTGCAATGGAAGAAACAACTTCCCTGGTGGAGAACAAACCTGCGATGAAAAAACCTGGATCAAAACAAGAAAAAAGAAACTGAAAAAAGCAGTGTCGCTCATCTGCAATGATATCCTTCCAAGGCGTTCATTTGTAGTCCTCTTCCTGCTCTTGTCTGATGTTGAGCAGCCACTTGTTGAGACATTCCATGAATTCTATGCAGAGATGAATGGACATGATTTTTTGGCAGTCATATCAGAGTCAAAGGAAAACTACAAAAAGTGGTCAAATCTTGCAGAAATGTCTTGTCACATGTCTACACTTAAAGAGATCAGCATTGTTGAAATGCCACTGAGTCATGTGGATGCCACAGTTCAAAGCATTCAGCTCTCAAAGAATCAACTCACAAGGACATTACCCGTCTTAAATGGCGGACGATGCTTCTTAAAGTCAGTTGAAGAGGCCATGCTAGATTCTTTGGAAATCATCAGTGTTGACCAGTGTAATGATACAAAACTGGAGATCATGAGCGAGGATGAAATCCAACAAATTGAGAGCTACTTTTATCGAGGTGGAAAGATAGACTGGATCAACTTCTGGCTTGCTGACAAACACAAGTGTGGAGATATCATAAAGAGGGATGCATTCAAAGAAGCAAACACAATCCTGGACAACATGGTACATTGTAGTAACATCATTCGTTCAATTGAGAGTGTGAACATATACCACCAACCTGGCAGTGGTGGAAGCACAGTGGCACGACAGGTCCTCTGGAGTTGGAGGACAAAAGTACGTTGTGCAGTTGTTAAACAGTGTAAAGAAATCACAACTGTGTGTGAGCATGCAGTGAGACTGAGGGAACATGATGAGAGAGACAAAAACAACTGTCTTCCAGTACTCCTGCTGCTAGAGGACCGCAATGCAGATTACATACATGATCTCAGACGGGAGCTTGGAAATGTCACAGCAATCAAAAAAATAAGTCAGTCTGTGTTGTGCTTCATCCTGCTCATCTGCAACAGGTCAAATGACCCAGAAAGAATGTGCAGAGCATCGCCATCTCAAACAGTAGCAGTCACACATAAGCTGACAACGGCAGAGAAGCCTTTGTTCACAAAAAAGCTTGAACAACTCAAACTGCAGTTTCAACCAGATTTCATCCTCACGTTTGTGCTGATGAGTGAAGAGTTCAGTGAAAGTTACATTAAGGACTTTGTGAAAAACCTTTTAGATAACATTGATCATACATCACTTATCACTCGCCTCATCAGATTTGTGGCTCTCTTGAATTGCTATGTGGAAGATTCATACATATCTGTGTCACACTGTGAAGCATCTCTCGGCATAGCTACCCATGTGGAAGGAGCTCAGTACCATGCATTTGTGGATCATCTCAGTGATGAAGCTAGGCTTATTTTCATCCACCTTAGAGATGGTTCAACACACATCTCATCAATACGGATTATTCATCCACTAGTGGCAAAGGAAATTCTGCATCAGCTGTCTGCAAATTTGCCTCAGTGTGATATTGCCATGGATCTCATCAACGACAAGGTACTTATCAATCACAGGTTCGACAGAGATGAGTTCCTGAAGTTCATCAAAACTCTTTTCATCAGACGCAACAAAAAGAGCAGAGGGGATCCTGACGACACGGCTTTTTCACCCCTTATTGAGCATGTCAGCAAAACCAGAGGTCATGTTCAGAAAGCTGTTGATCTCATGAAAGCTGCTTACCTAGGTTTGGGAGAAGATGCATACGTGGCACAACAACTTGCCCGGCTGCTTTACACAAATTTGAGATTTGAAGAGGCCCTAGAATGGGCAGAAAAAGCAAAATCTCTTCTTCCATATGATACATTTGTCCTTGACACATTGGGACAAGTTTACAAGTGGTGGTTTTATCACTTGTATGACACTCTTGAGGAAAAAGAACCATCACCATCACCTGAAAGGGGAATTGAAATCATACGCATTGCACTCAAGGGAATTTCTGCCTTCAGGGCCTCCGAAAAAGCAAAGAAGAAAGAGACTGCCAGCTTTAACAATTCATACTACGGAGAGGTAGATGTTGGCTGCAGGCTGTTGAAATTCCTGTCAGGTGTTGATGTTTTTTCAAATGATACTGGAAAATCAGAGTTGATGCAGTACTTGTTAACAGACTACATACCAGAAGAGGTCCAAAAACCCTGGCAGATGTTTCATCAGCAGTTGAAAGGATTACAAAAGAGCTTGTATCACACACTTGAGTGCATTTCTGAAGACCTCAGCTACTTTCAAACTGATATTAGTGAGGAGGATGAAGAGCTTGATGCAAGGGATCCAGAACAAGTATACAATCCTAGAGAATGGTTGACAAGGAAGAGTGCTGTATATGCTGGCTTTTTCTGCACTACACCAGATGAGAGTGACCAAACAGCGGAAAGCGGCAGCACTGACATTGCCAGTCCAGCTGAAAAGCTTTCTCCATTCCAAAGACAGATGAAGACCTACGAGCTTGGTGGAGGAAATGTTACTTCCATCCTCTCGTTACTTTATGACAGGGTCCCACAGAGAGCTGGAAAAAAACTTGAGACAATAATCAGCATGTACCCAGAAAACCTGACATGGAATTACCTTGACCAGACAGAGCTTGCAAACTTCATCTTTTGCCAAATAGCTCTCAATTGTACTCTACCTGGGTCCTCAAAGCTCCTGTCTCTTCAAAAGCTTCAAGAACTCAGCAAGAGATTTATTACAAACGGGAGAAACATGTCATCAGCAAGTGCTCTCTTCCTTCTCTCCCTTCTGTTTTGGCCTGAGACTAGCAATGAACTCAGTTCTGCTGGTAGTCAGATCCTTTTATCAGCCATTGATGCACTTCAGAGAATCTATGAGCAAAAAATCCAACACGTGTCTCCAAGGAAAAGCAGAATTGTGACTCACTTCTTTCTGGCAAAGGCAAAAGGTCTTAACAAGATTGTCCACAGAAGTTCTATTGAAAAGCAGATTAAGGGCACTCTAAGTGAAAGAAAGCTGAAATGGCTTGGAGGGGAGGTATGGAAAACCAGGGAAGTTGTGCAGTCACTGAAACGTGTTGAAGGATGGACAGAAAACGGAAACTTATTTGTCAAAGGTAGAACCAGAGACAGCAAGATTAGGGTCTTTCCTCGATTTTCTGCCTCCCTGCCAAATGGAAATGAAAGTGTCACTTTCTACTTGGGCTTTTCCTTTGATGGAGTGGTTGCCTTTGACATCCAAGTAATGGAGTAATTTCCAATGCTCCCAAATGCACCTCTCAAGATCTGCGTAAATCAGTGCTAAACTACAATAGCCCTTAGACTTAGAGCCACAAAGACTTTTGTAGGCCTTTCCTTGTTTCTATATGACTATTTACATGTGAAATTAGTCTCTGCATTTGCATAGCAAACACAAGAATATCATTTGAATCATACCTACCATTTTGTAATATATGTCAGGGTTGAAGTAAATACATTCAGAACAATTCTGAAGAATAGACAGTCAACAAAATATTTTTTTCTGACTAGCTAAACTAAAATACGGCTAGAATCTTGCTAATGGAAATATGAAATAGCCAGAGTAAGAAATTCTGTAAACAGTTGTTGTTTTTTTTACTTTTTATATACAGTATGTACATTTGGAATTATTTTGAACATTACTATATTTTCAGTTTTATACTTGTTTGTACTTTGTTAATGATCAGAGAAGTGTAATTGAATTGTACCAGTAAAGAGAAAGTCTGCCTTGTGTTTGTGTATAATAAAAAGCTGACTTTCATGGGGTATGATTCTCAAGAAACACGAATTGTGGATATTGAGGTATCAAAAATGACCATGAATGCAAGAGACATATTCTTTTTTTAAAAAGGGTCTAGACTTAAGACTTGAGATGATCTAATGGAAATATTAAGGAGCAAGACTAATTCATTAAATCTTATTTACACAGTATGTACATTTGGAATAATTTTTAACATTACTATATTTTCAGTTTTATGCTTTTTACTTTACTTTTTACTTTTAAATGACGAAGTGTAATTGAATTGTACCAGTAAACAGAGAGTCTGCCTTGTGTTTGTGTATAATAAAAAGCAGACAATATCATGATGAGATTGCAAATATGAGATTTTTGGATAAAGGTCATTTGAGGCAATACAGTTGTCCAGAACATCTGACGAATACTACCTGTAAACTATGTTTCATACACTGAATCTCATAAGCATTTTGTGTTTTGTTGGGGTTTCTTTCTTATATGTGTGATGATAACAGCACTGCCTATAATAGTGGTCTAATGGTCTGTGCAAAATATTTCTAAACATCCATTTTGTTATAAGCACTGCTGTATACACAAAGATGTATCCAGTGATAAAGCTTTTACTGGGGTATGATTCTCAAGACACACGACTTATGGATATTAAGGTATCAAAATGATCGTGAATGCAGGTTAAACATTCTCTGTTCAAATGATTTTGAAAAAAAAGATCAAGACATAAAATGATCTAATGGAAATATTATAGACCAAGAATAAGAAGTGCTGTAACTAGTTCATGAAACCTTTTTTACACAGTATGTACATTTGGATTCAGTTAGTTATTTATCATTTTGAATCATTACTATATTTTCAGTTTTAGACTTTTTTTGTACTTTAAATGATGAAGTGTAAATTTAATGGTACCAGTAAATAGAAAGTCTGTCCTGTGTTTGTGTTTAATAAAAAGCAGACAATATCATGACAAGATTGTAAATGAGATTTTTCGATAAAGGTCATTTGAGACAATACAGTTGTGCAGAACATCTGACATATATCTTCCTGTAAACAATGTTTCATACACTGAATCTCACAAGCATTTTGTTTTTTGATTTTCTGTCTAATAAATCTGATCATCACACTCTCATCCCTCAGTTTAGTTTGTTTTTTAAAATAGCCTCATATTTCAATAACATCTAGATATTTAGGATCAGTATGAAGCTATTTAATTAAAATGGAGCCTCTTGATGTTCTCACCATTCACCAGTTTTTTGTACTTGAGGATAATTTGAGAAAACGCAGTTCTGCAAAAATGTGACAATTCAGTCTTGATATAAATTCTGCACTACTACTAAAATGATCATAGTATTTTTTTATATCATTGGCTCTATTAACAGCCTGATAACACAAAATTTTAACTATATCAAGGAGTAACTATTTGCTGTTTACAAATATGAAACAATGAAAACATGGTAGGAAAACATCACAAAGACAAATCAGAGTTTATGAACAGATTTATTCAAAGATAAAACAGTCACATTCTGACTTGGACACAGAAATTACACAAAAATCCTGTTTAGAGTTCTTTGAAAGGGACAAATCCTGAAACAAATATTAATGATAAACCTTCAGTTTTTAAACATAACTTACAGTTGAAACCAAAAGAAATATCCCTGCAACCAGAGCGTCTAAGTCGACCCAGTACCATCATATTCTCAGAAAAAGTATGATATAACTACAAAAGAAAATGCGTTACATCTTTGTATAATACTGTATTCTTTAGCAAGTAAAAGATTTATACTGTAGCTTTGTTGCGCAACATCTAAAAAGTCCAATAACCTTGGTTTGTTATTTTCTTACACGGTGGAGAAATTAAACAATGTTCCAAAATTTAACTGAATTAGCATATATTTAACATGAGATAAAGAGCCAATACTTACCACTGAAGACTCTGCCTGTATTACTCATGTAAAGCATTAAATCATTGGTTTAAATAGAGGTTATTCACACCAAAAACTATGTTGAGATGTTGATCACATTGCGTGTTACACACCAAGCTTCGAATTAATTATTAGACTTTTTGATCCAAGCTATCCTGGAGATCATAAATGAATAGTTGACTGTCATTAGTGTCAAATGCTAAAGAATTGTGGGCTGGTTTTTGTTTTGAACCTATAGGTGACAAACGATTATGATCTCATTATGTGTGCACAGAAAACAAAGGTCGACGGAAATTACAGCAGTGGTACTTACAGCTTTAACTAACCTGTTACTGGTAGGGATTCTCCTTCATGTAAGTTAAATTCAAATGATCAAGTGAGGAAAGCTGATGAAACAAACAGGATTAAGTGGTAAAACCATTTCACAAGCATTTGAAAGTCATTTGTTCATCACACACCTCCCAACACACAATTAACATATATATATGGCTGCATGTGACAGACTGCTGATGGTGTCTGTATGTGGGAATCTAACAAAATATTTGACTTTTGACCAAGCCATCAATAGCTGAGACAGTAAACTGTTGTGGACTACAGGTCTAATTAATATCCAAAGTCTCTAAAGGAATATAGTTTCATTTAATAGCTCTATTCTTTCAGTAGAGAACTATTAAATGAAAACAGAGCTTCCTGGTGCTCCGACACGTCAAAATGGAGATTCAGTGGCACATCAGAACTTAACAAGAAAGAATATAATTTACATGAGCTAGAAAATGGTGCCTAAATGCAACAACACAAACAAGGGCCTTCACCAAACTTGCTGCAAGTTTGGGGACATTGAGATCCAACAGCATGTACGCTGTGAGGGCCCCTGATAATGAATGAGAAGACAGAAAATGGTGAGACTTGCCTCAGGCTGAAACAGGGCTACACTGAGACAGGGCCTCAGCCAGTCCCCCATGGCATTGCTACAGGGAGAAGAGAAATCTGGGTTTTAGCACTACAGCCACTAACAACCCGGAAGTTATGCAGCTGTACAAAGCACTCAGTGCATCAACGGCCAGTCTGCCAGTGCCATGTACAGAGCATCAATTAAAAAAAAAAAAAAAAAATCAATATACTACTTATAGTCAAAAGAGAATATTTACCAACATTTTAATTTCAACTCAACAAAAGGTTAAAAGCACATTTCTGTTTATATTATTCATCTTTCAACACAACAAAGACACACAATCACCATGTAGTCACGTAGCTTATAACTAGAGTACAAACCTGCTGTGACGTTTCTTTTCCCACTAACGTCCCGCAAAGAAGAGTCTTAAATTTTTGCCACATTTTATTACAATACAGTTTTACAGCAATACATATACCATTTCATTTAGTAACCATGTACTTTATCTGTTTAGGTTTAGGGGAGTTTCCTCATTAAAATTAATGGAGGATTAACATAAAACAGAACAAAGGCATAAACAGTTATTTGAAGCCCTCACCAAACATAGTTGGGGACATGAAGTCCAACAGCACCTGCGTGCTGTGAAGGCCTCACTGTTTAGCATAGAACAAAAATGTATTTACATAAAACTTGCCTTGATAAAGGGTGTGTACTGCCCATGTAACTCCAGCGCCTTCACAACACTACGAACCATATCTACTACACTTCTACACACCTAAATGAAACATGAGAAGGAAAAAAAGCCACAGAACAGAGTTGGTTTGAAACAACAGTTCATAGTCTCGGTTAGGTACAGTGTGAATATTTCCCATGCGCTCTGTGTTGCTTTTATAGCTCTTTTGTTTGCTGCTTATTCAGTGTCTCTTCCTCATAGCACAGTAGTAGAATAAACGATACGTTGTGGTACTATAACACCAATACTGGTTTGTCTACTAGCAGCTGAGGACATTAGAAAAGGGTTGAGTGTCCAAACCTATAGAAGAGAGGAAGGGAGACTTCAGTAGCGGCCTCCAGGAGACATGACAGGGGGTCTCATACCTATGGGTGGCCGTGGAGGGGCTCCTTGGTACCCTGGGGGAACCACAGGAGGGGCCTGTCCGTATGGAGGCATCCCTCCTGGCATGTAGCCTGGCATCCCCTGGGGCGGACCACCATATTGGCCTGCAAGAACACATGTTTGTTGGCTTTTTAATTAAAAATCGATATCAAAAACCATACAGCTTTTCAATTATAAACATATATTCATTCAGTGTTACATAATAAGTTGCAGCACTTATGAAGAAATATTTGTGAACTTAAGGTAGATGGTATGTACCAGGTATAGGATGCCTCATGCCTGGCTGCTGAGGAGACATCATGCCACCCACAGGACCCACTGACGGGGCAGAAGCAGTGGCCTGGCCTTGGCGGGGAATACTGCACTGGTACCTGGGCAGCTGAGCCCGCAACTCTTCCTACAGGACACAGAAAGCAAATGAGAGGAAGAATAATTTGACACTGAAATTATGCAGCTCAACCAGGAGAAATAAGAAAATCAATGAATCAGTTTTACTTAAGAAAAGACATTTATGGACTTTATGATTTTCACCAAAACTTTTGCCATGACTGTTTTTTTCTCAAAATGCTACTTACTGTAAAAAACTATAAAGGGAGACAGTTCCAGCTGGACTACTTACCAGTGAGATATCCTCATCGGGGTGGATCAACTTACTGGTTGCACTAGAGGTGGTGAGGGTGGCAGGCTTACTGGTCACAGTAGAGGGAGGTTTAGAGACCGTACTGCTGCCAGCATTGGGGCTGGCCACGGCTGCGGTGGCCTGAGTGTAGGCCGGGAATGTGGGCTTTGAGGGTTCAGATGAGGTAGAGGGGGGAGGGTGAGGGGACCCTGACATTGTCTGCTGACTCTGAGAGGAGAGAGACGAAGACACATTAGAAACACTCTGCTGAAAGATCTTAAAATTTCACAAGGGGACATTTTTAGTCATACTTTGAGGTTACTCCCATCACTGACGTTAATGGATACATCCCAAGTCCATTAATTTCATCCATGATTCCCTCACTCGAGTCTATTCTTTGCCTCTCACTTCCAAGTTTATTTTCACTTTCATTTGAAACTGTGCCTGAACGCATCCTGCGTAGACACACCAACGGAGCACTAGATGCTGCTGTTACTCTGCTAAAGTGCTGCTCACACTGTGTCTCCTGTGTCTTTAAAAGGGGTCTGAGTTGATACTATTAAAATGTTAATGCACCACTGTTGCTACACACATGGGAGAGTAACCTTATAAAGTATGACTAAAGGAGAAGCTATTCAGTTAAGCCTGCAAGAAAACAAATCAAAAAGAGCATGCCGTGCTATATTGCCTTACAGCAGCTCAGAGATAAGAAGCTCACTTTACAAATCTGCATAACTCTCCATTTCTGATTTTGTTGAGGTGAGGCAACTTTTTCAGTCTTCTATAAATGCAGATTTGTAGTAAAGGAGGAAGCAAATGAAGACATGTTGCTAGAAATTAAAAAGCATTTTAAAAGTAATTTCTAAGCACCAATGGATTGGATTTCGTCATCCCTTGCTAAAACAGCTTTGGCAAATAAAACATAATTAATCTATGCAATCTGCCCAAGTACACAGCAGGCAAACACAATTGTGTGCATGCCAGTTGTAAAGCTGTATGTTGTCAGAGTGGAGCAGGCAGACAGCTGCGTACTTGTGATGTGATAGGGAACAGAGCTTTAGGGGAGGCAGACTGAGAGTCTGCACTTGACGAGCCTGCACTTGTACTTGCGACCCGACTCCCCATCTGTAGCACAGGGAGAGAGTAAAGAATAGGAACTGTGAATAAAATAATCCTTTAGTTGTAAGAGTTTCTGGCTAAAGTCGGCTTTACATCAGCCTGTGGGAGCACAGAGAGCTACACAAACATCCCTTCAGGAGGACGTTAATGTTCTGCCATGTCAGAATGTAGAGGGAGATGGAGAGTGTATTTGGGTAAATGGCGTCATGAACGTTTTACCTGTCCAGCACTGGGAAACAGAGGTTTTGTGACATCTGGCTGGGCTGAGGGGGCAGTGGCAGCAGGAACGACAGGTCTAGTCAGCACATTTGCAGCTGGAGGGACCTGAGCCATGTGTGTAATCCCGGGCCGGTGGGCCACTGGTGGAGGCATGCCTGACAACAGCAAGACAAATTCATCATATAGGCAAACATGTAAAGGCAAATAACAACAGTGCTACAACATATTGACAACCCTTTATTTTCTATAAATTCGCATGTCAAATAAATAATTCATATTAAGTGCTATCTGAGGTTGCATGCTGGCAGGGCACTGCTTACCTGGTGGCACGCCTGGCATCATAGGAGGCATCCCCGGACCAGGAGGCATCATCCTACCCATTGGTATCATCCTGAATACATGAGGAAGAATATCAATGTTTAAAATACAAGATATAGGAAAGATTGGGATTCATAAAAAGTCACAGTCTTGATTAATAAAACCAAGTATTTACCCTGGAGGCATTCCCGGCATTACGGGCGGCATTCCTGGCATCATTGGCGGCACACCTGGCATCATTGGAGGGATTCCTGAAACAAAGAGATTCACTTTTAGCATCTCAAGTGTGTGTTATATGTAGTTTTTTATATGCTTCCATCCATACATCAATATTCCTACTTTAAAACGATATAAACAACACCTGAATGTAAAAATGGTAGTCTATATAGCATATTCTTATTATTTTAGGCAAAATACAGTATGTGAACTTGGCTGCATTAATTTTGTCAGTGTTGAAGGAAATTTTAACTGACTGAGCTTTAGAAACATTTTAGGACATATGCCGCAACACATACTGTATTCAATATGCTTGACACCTTTCCTATACTGTCTGAATCTAGTCTCATGTAAACCTATTAGAAAAACACAGCGCATAGTTGAGAAAATTGGCAAGAAGGCACGGCGTAAGGGTAAAACCAAAGTAAAGCTCTGTAAGCACCCTTGGTAAACAACATGATGCTGATACAATCTTATTAGCTTAATAGTTGTTGATGTTTTTGCAGTTCAAGTAAAGTCACTGTTTCCAACCTGAGTAGCTTCCTGGCGGTATCCCAGGAGCACCAGAGCCAGGAGGCATGCCAGGCTGGGTCATAGGGGGGATGTAGCCTGCCTGGGGCTGACCTGCAGCAGGCTGCTGGAAGGAGGGACCGGGCTCGTCATCGTCATCGTACTCATCAGAGTCATCCTGGTTCTGCTTTTTCTTCTGAGTCTCTGAAAAAAGAATAAGGAGGAGTAGAATCAGTCTCTAGAATAGGCCATAACAGTGCAGTAAATTGTTATTAAAGTATTCTGGTGTCAATACCTTGGTTTTTTTGTTCAAGCACTCTTCTTCTCTCTTCCATGTCTTTCTCTGGAATACCCTCCATGCCATAAATCTCCAGTTCAATATCTGTCCTTCCAGGTATCGCATTAGGAACTCCATCAATAGTCTCTTTATGCACCTTAGATAGAAACGACAAGGTCAATCAGCTAGTTCATTAGGACTTAATGTATATAAACAAATATGTAGCTGTTTCCTCACCTGCATACAGTGGATAGCGAGCCCGGGGCCAGTGTACAGCTTTTTATGACAAATGTGGCATTTGAAATGTTTGGCTTTCTGATGCTGGATGAGAATCTTTTCATCATCAAAATCTCTGTTGCAGTACCTGAGTTAACAGTTAAGGAAACTGTTTAAGTGTCTAAAAAAATGTAATACTGTGCTGACTTATTTGTTTAAGCAAGACAAATTATTATTCTATAGCACATTTCATCCTAGAGGCAACCCAAAGAGCTTAACAGAGTACACAAAAGCACAACAAAAACAAATGATAACAACAATAAAAGCAAACAAGCAAAAGCACAAAAGCAACAAAATTATATAAATGTACAAACACCTAAACTTGACGAGATGAAAAACACAATTTGTAGAAGCAGGCCGAACAATAATAAAAAAAAAAAAAGTGCAAGTTGGTTTGTAAGCAGTTGTTCACGTATGTAAAATTATAGGTCTGACAACATAATACAGAGCATTTGTTTACTCAAAAACCACCTTGCTAAAAAAAAAACACAACATATCACAGGGTATTAAAATACTTCGCCCGTAGTTAATTTAACTTGACGACAGCTATTTGTAGCTAGCTGGCTACATATTTATTATTACTAAGCTCAGGTTAACTTGCAGTTAGCTAAGCGACGATAACACTGTTTACCACAGAAACAGACAGTAACGTTAAAAGCCAGATAACGTTACAATACTACATGTAAAATGTGGGAAAGGATACCAGCACCACGGCTTCATTTGCTTTTTCTTCTTTCTTCCCATGATTTCTGTGCTGCCAGTCCTCAACCTGCTACTAAAATAAATCCGCTAATCTAAAGATGGCGTCGGGCCTCCAGCACAGACTCACTGAGCCCCCCGGTGGTCCAAACCCAGTATTTACTTCAATAAGTAACCTTTATCTCACCATTCATATGTACTACAGTCTTTCACTATGGTTGCTTTCATGCATAGTTTTGTGTACGCATTTACATACGACTATCTTTACAAATATATTTATCAGCCAGTTGAATTATCATATATATAATTTAAATGATTGCAGGTTAAAGCACTTGAATTTAGAAGTAAATAACTAACATCACATCAACACAGTAAAAAAAAAAACAACAAATGCACATTTCAGTGATTAAACATTGTCAGATAACTTAATTTGGTTTGCAATATTGCTTATTCACTTTTTATTGTTGTTTTATTTATTTATTTATTTTTCTATTTAAATTTCTGTATTATGTATCTTTTACATTGTGCAATGTTATTTCTTCTTGTGTTTTTGTGATTCGTTTATTTTATTTAATTCCCCCCAGTACTCCCTGTACTGTGGAGGACCAGAAGTGTCAAGGAAATAGTAATAAAGCATGTCATTAATTAATAACTAATTGCACAATAAAAAAATTGATTACAAATTAATGAATTAATCCATAAATAAATAGACTAAATTACAAATTAATTCATCATTCAATATTTTAATGGGCAACAAAAAAGAGGAATTATAATGATAATTTACAGATGAAACAATAATCTATCAATAAATCGTTCAAATTAGAAAGGGATTTACAAAAAGAACATAAATCAGTCAATAAGTAAATCATTTAAAAACACATCAATAAATTCCTAAATAAATAATGGAATTTCAAACTGTTGTTTGTCTTGTAATATTAAGAAAATAAATAAATAAATAAATAAATAAATAAATAAACGTTTGTCCCAGGAACGCACATCACATATTCATATCATAGTCGGACTGTTTTTGAGGACGTACACAATTGGCGCATGCGCAAAGGCCACATAAACGAGATAGCTGTTCCACAGCTGTAACTGCTGTATGTGCGCTTCTATATCATTGCAATATCAGCCAGACATCCCAACGCCATTAATAATTAATAATACTATCTACCATAATAATTATTAGTATCTACCACAGCAGCACAGCTAAACAATAAAGATACCGCCTCGTTATCTGCTAGTTTAGCCGGCTGCTAGCAGTAGTAGCATCATGTTTACCTCCCAAACCTCGTCCTTCCAAGATTCAATCGACGTGGAGGAGAGAGATGACTTTGACAGCGAAGAAATTGCTGGATACAGCCAGAAAATTCAATTGAACTGCTACTACACCATCTACCTTTATCAAGGCACCAGGTAACGGCCAATTAATTGTCCCAGTTTCTGTTTTGCACAGCCGATGTTGCCTTAATAAATTGTTTTTCTATCCCTAAAATAAATGAAGGTCGTGTTTAGGAGTGTTTGTCCAGTGTGTCATTTTACATGTGTTGAATGTATTGGAATTATTTTATAATGTGTTTTTACTGCATTTTCTGATGAACATTTATTGTTGGATTATTTCTTATTGGTATTTTTGTTCACATAGTAGGTAAAACTTTTCTTACAGGACATCACACAATTACTGTTCTTTTTCCTGAATACGACTTGCTCCCTGGTGGGTTAAGAGTGTTTGTTTGTCTGTATCACTGTTTGAATTATTATGCAGTATGTGATTCATACCCTAAAGCACTCTTTAATTATTGTAGTCCCTTGTTCCTGAACCTGCTGACAGTGACACTCATGTAGGTAAAAACAGATTTGTACATTAAAAACTAACCAGATGATGAGTAAACTGTCAATTGTCTTAGATCTGAGGCTACTGGGGAAAATGTGGCATGGAACCAGAGAAGAGCAGACTCCACAACCAGTCAAGATGACTTTAGGTAACAAAGGAGCCATCCGCCTACCTTCTCCTTGCTTTCAGTGGTCATTTTCTCTTTGGCTTTCACTGTTGTGCATTGGTGTGTCCTCGGGCTGCTACGGGAAATCCAATCAACATGGAATCAGTGCTGTTTTCATTTGTGATTTTGTCCTGATTGTTCATTGCTGTGCTGTGCTGAGTTACATGGCCTTAAGGTCTCTCCCCAATCTGAACGGGGATCTCCACTTCCATATGTCAAGTGGAGTGAAAAAAAAGGCAAAATATGTGTTTTGTCAGTGACTGAGATGATGCAGTTACAGCTATGTGACTCAGTTGTGTGTTGTGTTGGATGTGGCTTTTGGTCATCAGCTTTCTCCATCTGCTCTCCATTGACTTGAGTGGCTTCCTCGTCGCCTTCACTGGCTGCGTGTATCCGTACTGACTCTCTGCTCTGTCCACAGCCTGACTCTGATTGACAGCAGCCTGCCATTGGAGGCGGAACCTGAGCTGCGGACCTATATTTCAAGGAGGCTGAGTAAAGGAGCCCTGCTTGGAGGCATGGGCAACATCGCCACGGTGGAACTCAGGTAATAATTTTACATATTCATTCATAACTTCACCACCATTTCTTCCCCACCAGCGGGGCACAAAGTCAAGATCTCAGGACAAAACAACCCAAAACAATGTGTGACCTCATAATTCTTGCAGCACATTCTTCATTATCATATCATATCATACCTGATATCATGGTGAATGGAGCCTGTTTTGTTTCATCACAGTAATAAAATGTAACTTCTGGAAATGAAGATTCAGAGATGGACAAAATCAGTGAGTTGGTTAACACAAATGTGTTGATTATTTACTCCTCTCAGTATCCCAGAGCAGGCAGTCGGCTGCTACTGCTGTCTCCTGGAGCAGGAAAGGTCTCCTGAACAGCCTGATGCTGACGGCAATGGATATGTCATCTGCTTTATGGGGGGCTCTGAAAAAGGACTGAACCTATATCCTTTGCTCGCAGTTTTTTGCATAGAAATGCACAATTGTATACACAGTCCTTGCTATTGCTTTCCTGCATTGTTGCATTGCTTCAGCATCATTGTAACTTTGTACAGAGAAGCAGGCAGTAGTTCATATTCCTTGACCAAATGCACATTTAGGTTAGAGCTTGATAAATACGTCCAAGGTCTACATAGCAGCCTGCAAACCCCAGAGGTATGAGAATGTAATGTCAGTGTAATTAAGCAGTTTGTTTTTTATTGTATTATTAATGCAAGATTGACATTTCCCTCTATGTCTGTGTGTGTGTGTGTGTGTGTGTGTGTGTCAGCTGCAAAATCTTGAGACAGAGGTGCGTCCCTATCTGAGCCGGTGGTACGAGGAGTCTGTGATGCACATTTATCGTGTGGTGCAGCTGGTCCAGAGCAACATCAGCTTCCTGCTGCATGCTGTGAGTCATTTTTCACCTTTTGAATATGTCCAGATTAATGCTCACTAAAAAGGCTTTTTTGAGCTGCTGGATTTAAGATACAATATATAATGATAGGAAAAGCCTCTACACACTCTGATCTATGCAGATTTATGCAATTTAATAATGCATAAATCAGTCAACGAATATGCACAGATTGGAGTGTGCGGATGTTTTTCTCATCATTTCACCTCGTGAATATACCACTATGGTCCTGACCACAAACCCCTCACTTGTAGCAGCTCATTCAGAAGCCCTGTGAAAAAAAAAGTATGTATTGTCATAGTGAAACTACCGAAATGTGTCTGTGAATTTGTTACTCGCTCTGTATAGATATATAGTCATTCTGTTGAGTTGTGTGATAGTAAAATGAAATGAAAGTAAAAAAACACTAAAACTTACTTCCAGATAGCTCCAGTTTGGCTTAAAAAAGTCTGGACTTGGACAGTGGAGCTCACTGATGTGCTAAAACCGCTAAAACAATTACATCTGATAAACTTAACACTAATGTTTCTTCTTCTAGTGTTTCTTCTTCTCATGTAAGTGCTATGTCATCAGTACAGGTTTGAGCCATACCAACAGTAAATTATACCAAAAAGTATCTGGATGCATAGATGGCACTATGTGTAAGACTGTGTTTTTGGCTGAACTGCACATTTAAACACAGTAATCGAGTTTATTGATTTTGTTAGACACAGTTGTAAGATATACGTTTTCCTCAGAACAATGCATTGCAGCCACTACAATTTCTGTACACAGGCCCTGAGTCACACACACGTGGACATCATCAATTCAGACGAAAGGACAAAGGCTGATGTGTTGAGGTGAGTTAGGTTCGAATCACTGTACCTACACGACGGCATGACCAAATCCTACAACTTAAGAGGTCTTCCTTCCTGCATTTCTTTGTAGTACAGTATGTAATAGCTGTCTATTCTGTATACTGCACCAGGTTCATTAAAGCAGCCAGTTTGCAGGGCCTGTCCCAGCAGGACACCACAACAGCGTCTCTGTGTAAGGCTATCTCAGAAGACACACACTCTGACCTGATTATAGACTGCTCCGCCAGCCCGCCCACACTCACCAACACTGGTAAGTCGTGCTCAGTGACATACTAAGTAAAGCCAGGAAAAATAATGTTTCTCTCTGCTGCAAAATGTCACAACTGAGGAGTTTAATGTAGATGTTTTCTCCCCCCAGTGAGTAATCGGTTCTGCGACGACTGGATTCAGGCTTTTTTAAACGCTGCAGAGAGGTGTAATCCCTTCTTGCTCAGACAGATTCTGGAGAACTTCAAACTTAAGGTGGGAAAACATACAGACAGACAAATTATAATATGGTTTCTCAAGCTTTTTGGGGTTCTGGACTATCGTGTTAATTTTAGAATAGCATATTTCTGTATTGTATGTAATTTTTATGTGACTATAGCTGACGACGAAATTGGTAAAAAAAAATTGGTAGAATATTGCACAACTTGTATGTTTCACATACATATTAGCCTTAAAAATATCCCACCAGCCCACAAGATTGAGAAACTCTGGATTATAGCTCTCAGTTCCTCTTAACAGACACAGTATCAACTTTTTTTTTCTGTCCTTGATTTGTTCCCTTTTTTAACTTGTTTTTTTCTCTCTTATTAATCATTTCTCCATCTCTACAGGCCATCCAGGACATGAACAGCTTGAAGCGCTTCGTGCGGCAGGCGGAGATGAGTCACTACGCTCTGTTTCGCTGCTGCCAGTTCCTGCAGGGCTGCGGAAACGGGGATGTGCTGCTGCAGAATGCCAGGGCAGAGCATAGCGACCTGCCTGAAGCCTGCAGCATCATCACTGTCCTGGAGGAGTTCCTCAGGGATCAATCCCAGGCCCAGGCCTGATTCCATTATAACACCTTAGTCCAAGTTGTGGCGCCTGGTAAGATAGTCTGCTGTACCAACCACAAAGCAGATAACCTAGTATCATTCTAAACATAGCACTACATCCTATCTTAAACATGTTTGCCAGATTAAATGTGGCAGTGGGGAAATTCTGGCAGCGGCTACGGCAGATCCAGAACTTAAATATAAGCGATAAAACATAAGTTTCCTGTACTGGCACTTCTGCTGCCTCTCAGCTAAAACAGTGGCGGTCTGATTTGGAATATGTACTGTAAAACACTGACAACTTACACTCAGCTTCTCAACAAATGTGTCTTTTTAGGTCTAATCATATTTTAATAACTTCATTATTTAAGTAACTTCACTGCATTGATCCTGACAATTAAGATTAGTTGCTGGTTGAAGATGAGATAAAAATATTTTCGTGCATCATGTGGTAGTTACCTCTATATACCCCACATCAGGTGAAGGTGAATTTTAAAAAAGTGGCACTTTCACAACCTTTTCCTTCTGCAATTTTTGTGATGCGTGAGTGTGTATAACAATAATATGAACCAAATATTATTACTAGTCTTTTGCTAACTGACAATGATCACAACAGAGTTGATCCAAACTGGTGCGAAATTATCTATTGCTTAGTTGATGTCCAAATATTCTTTACATTGTTTTGTATTTAATTTGATTGTACTGGTTTTCTTAATAGAAGATGAGAAGAGAATTGCACAAATCACTTTTATGCATAGCACGTTACATATTCTTTGCTTTTGCTCACTTTCAATCCCAGTACCTGCACTACTATATAATTATTGTCTAATGAATACTGCTACTGTATGTACATATGTCTATCAAGTGATATTAGATGTATGTGTAATCCTTCTCTGGGAATGCAGTGTTGTAGATATAGTGTAATTTTTGGATATCATGTGTACAGTAGTGCAAATTATGTTCTGTTTACAAACATTATCTTCCAAGCCTTCACCAGCTAAACAGTTCATGAGAACAAAATGGGCACTACGTGACCAGCCGCTCACGACGTTTACTAAGCATTTGTTTAGTTTAAAGCTCCCACAAAAAATGTTCTATGTATATTAATACCCACAAAAAAATGTTGTGAAGACAAGTAAGGAGTTAAAATGTAGAATAAAAGAAGATGACATATTGAACAGTAAATGTTAGCATGCCCATATTTTATTTTATTTTCATCGTGTGCCTGCAGCAAAACAGCTTGATGTAATGAACCAAGCCTCATCTGAGAAAGTGAAGGTTTTTATATTCCATAAAACCCATAAAGGGTTTTAGAACTAAGCTCATTCCCATTCAAACCAGTCCAAAGTTTGTAATATAGCAATATTAATGTTGGTGGTGTATACTTTAAAAACTGTGAACCGAGTGACGTGTAAATGAGTCATTTTGCTATCGTGAACCATAGTGCAACTGACCCACAGTATGTGTGTGTAGACATCTCTGTACAGCGTGTTGTATAGTTATAAATATCTGTGTGGTTTCTGGTCTTGTATATAGGAAGCTGAAATAAATACAACAATGAACAAGTGCCTGTTGTGGTTGTGCATGTTGTCTAGCATACAAAAGTTGAACACAAAGCTGCCAAAATTAGGCAGCAACAGTCTTCTGTACTAAGAATCTGTATCTGGTCCCAAAAGTTACATGTATGGTGAGTCAGAGGTGGCTTCTGCTGCTGCTGCTGTCCTCCAGTCCACCACTGGTTTCCTCTAACTTGACCTCATCCACTTCAGAAGGCTCCTTCCTCCGGCTGCTCCTCTGCAACCAGAAACAAACAGATGAGCTTGAGACAAATAGCTAAGATAATGTTTTCAGGCGTTACACAATTGACATGTGTGCCTTTTGTTGCATAAACCACTGTCTACATTTAGGTAGATGTATAAGTATAAGTGAGAAGACAAAAAAAACCTTCAGTGTCATCAGACATCTGTCTCAAAAGAGAGCTTGGTACGTCATAGATGCTGTCTGTGGCGTCTGAAATGGACAAAAAAAACTGTTTATTATTTTGGTATAACCACTTATTTAAAAGCTAGCCGTTGTACAAAACATGTCATCTCACCTTGATTGTCAGAAGCTCTCTTGTAAGAGAGAGGAAAGTCGTACACACCCTCGTTCGTCTCTGTTGAAGGGTCGATGTCGATGGTGCACGTCTCTGAAGACATATAACACATGATCAGGCCAGTTTGGACGTTTGACCACTATTATATGTTATGTTAAAAGAGATGTTGAGTTATTTATTTAAAATATATTTAAGATCATACTGTTTCTGAGTGGCAAAACATCATAGTCTCCTTGTTTGTCCTCCGTATCGCTCAACTCACTGGACCATAGATTCAGTTCGGATTCAGACTGATTCAGACTGTCACCTGAAATCAGAGTTTAGCACCATGTGAACTCAATTCACGACTAAATTACAGTGATTTGAAAAATGAACTTGTGTTTTGTTGTTGTTCCCTCTACATCATCACATTCACTGTTGTGAGGATGTTGGATTTATGTCTCAAATCACTGAAACTTGTAAAGGTACAAATCATTTTAAAGTTTACCATCGTGATGCTGGTAGTTACAGGCTGGCAGTGTGTTTTGGAAAGGAGCGTCCTCAGTGTCCGGCTCCTCAGTCGGGCAGATGGGGGAGGTGAGGCTGCTGTTCTCGTGGTGGATATAGCCCGGTGGAGCAGGGGCCGAGAGGGGCCGAGCAGGTGGAAACTCTGTCACACTGTCACTCTCCGAGTAGATGGGTGTGCTGCTGTTACGTCTCTCTCGCTGCTCACACACTCTGAGTCTGAGGAGCAGAGAAAGTGTGCACTCAGTGAAGGAGACCGTGCAATTAAAGAAATCAATCACCTGCAGATGCATGTCAACAGTTAAAATCTAGTTGACCATTCGTGTTTTTTTTTTTTTTTAGGTAAAATTCAGATCTGCCACAAAGGGAAAGTCCTCCTCCTACTTACTGTGTACCTCTGGAGTCTGAGACTGCAGAGGTAGAAAGATGCATTGCTTTCCATAGCTGTCCTACCCACTCCTTTCTGAGAGCATCTGTCTCTGCTGCCTACACACACACACACACACACACACAGTGGTTTGGAGGTATGGTTGACATGACTTGGTTAGAGCTGGCACATTCACAACCTGCAGACTTACCAGCTGAACTGAGAACGCAGACAAACCACAGTTGAGACTCACCAACACTTTTCTCTTCCCATTGGTCATGTTGATCTCAAACATAAAGCGCTTGCTGTCAGTTCTCTGGACCTCTCGTACTGATTGCACCTGACCCGAGAAGCGGATATAGACAGATATCTAGGTAAATACATTTTATGTGTCCTATTAGAGACAAAGCAACAGTGGTGGAGGAAGTGCTCGGATGTTTTACTGAAGTAGACATAGCAATACCATAATGTAGTTACGAGTAAAAGTAAGCAGAATAATGTGTAAGCAGTACCTTTATCAGATAGTTTAAGCAGGTAAAAGTGGAATTAATTGAACTACTTTGCTGTTTAATCTAATACATCATAATTAATTTGTTGATTATACGCTGAATCTGAAAGTAATTAATAATTAAAGCTTTAATGCAGTGGAGTAAAAAGTATAAGTGCCTCTGAAATGTTGTGGGAAGTATAAAGTAGCATGATATTAAATTATTCAAGCAGAATTACCTCAAAATTGTGCGTAAGTATCAATTTCTCATATATCAACTGTAATAAATGGAGGACTTACTGTGTAAATGTAGTAATATCCTCTCAAATGTGACTGTGAAGAGAACAATGTCAACGCAATCATTTTTAAATCAATGAAATCTTAAAAAGAACAAAAAAAACCCTTGCAAAGTCAATTTCCTCTAGCACGTTAACCATCTATATTTGATTATTTTTTTGCTTCAGAGATAATAGACCTAATAGGCGGGAAATTTTGAATGTAAAGCACTAATGTGAAACTTTAATTATCACAGTAAATATCTACTCACAGCGTTGCCGTTCTTCTTGGTATAAAAGAACAAGGTTGTGTTTTGAAGCCTGAACCAATACGTCACCCATATTATTTTCTATAGGGATAAAAAATATAGATGGACGACAACCAAATGCACTTTTTATTAGCGTATTAAGCATATGTTCAAATTAGTTTAAAGACAGCTTGCAACTTACCAGAGTATCTTTTCTTTTCTGCAAGAAACCCTCAAACAACAGCTTCTCATCTATTGACATGTTGTCCCTCAGAAGATCATTTTACACTGTGACTGCCGGTAGTGTCAAGTTAGTCTACCTGTGACTTCCTCCTCTCTTACGCTAAGAGCAGTATCGTTCACAGCCCACATCACACACTCACTTCCCTATTCTGCTTCACAGAACTCCCAGTTAGGCACAAAAATTGCAGTCGTGCGTTTTACACATCTACTTTTGAAATGCTCTTCTCAAGGATACAAGGACACAGTGACGTCAATGGGTGTAAATGTCATTTATTACAGATATTTAAAACCATTTTATTCTCTTTGTTGCTGTGAAATTAGCTGTCATCTCACCCAATAACACGCATACAGTTGTGCCAGATCATACAATTCTTTATTGTAAATGCTGGAAAAGAGAAGAATGAGAAGAAACACTTTGATAGTTTTAAGGTGGGAGAGGTGCACTGACTGGCTGTTGTTAATAGCGTAATCTCTTGCTCTATAGTGCCTCTAATATCATAAAAATATAATGAGGGACAAAGCTCTAATTGAAAACCAGAAAAAAAATTAAAATAAAAACAGAAGCAGATAGTCATACACCATGAGGATAGCTTTGATAATACTAAATACAAAAAATACATGAAAAATGCCCTCCATCTGTTTCATGCGGTGCAGCGTAAAGCACTCAAAAAAAACAGACTAGAAAACAAAGAAACAGGTTAATAAATTAACACACAAAATAAACAAGTGCATGACATCCATGACCTTTCTAGTGTTAGATGTAGCGCTGTTTGTTCCGACACCTCTTGTAGGTGTGAAGAGCTGCTCCCGGTCGATTTTTCTGAAGCTCTCCTTCTGGCTTGTGATGCTGTCTAAAGGGGTCCGATCCTAAAATTCTTGGGGAATACATACATAATATACTGCATATACACATCTATAAACAGATTTAAGTCCCTTTGTGGTGTTTCTGTATATGGCTGCCTCTCTCTCTCTCTTTCTCTCTGGTGTCCAACCATCTGACTAATAATACTGACCTGAGAGAAAACAAAAAGCGGACTGGTTTATGACCGTTGGCTGAAAACATCCAGTGACCGACCTGGACTAGCCTAGACCAACAGATCACAGAAAGTCAGCATTTTATAAATCGGCTGATAGACGAGTGATATTTCAAAAATAATCTGCCCTTTCCCCCCCTAAACTAAAACAAAAAAAAACTAAAAAATCACAAAAGAATGACTCTTCAGTTTTTAATACATATAAAATGTACTTTTTATATGCTTAATGATTTAGCTCATTTGTTTCTTGCTCTTGTTTGGAGTGAAGGGGGGACGAGGTGGAGTTGGGGGCTGAGGCAATGGGCCAGGTTGGTTGGTTGGTTGCTTGGTCAGCCAGTCTTTTGAGTCTTTCAGGTAGGATGAAAGGAGCAGAGTCAACTGAGGGACCGGGGAGGAAGTTGATGTCTCATGCTGTCTGATCACCGCTGCTTGAGAAGTGCTCTGTACATGGCGAAGCCCAGCACGGCGAACACTGTGGCACCGACGCTCGCTCTCAGCCAGAAGGTTGAGTTCTTCAGGTCCGCCTGAGCCATGTGCCTGTGAAAAAGTAGCGAGAGAAAAAAGGCAGATAGCAGGTGAGGGGTAAAAAAAAAAAAAAAAAAATGAAAGAAAAGAGGGAGCAGCATATAAAAAAAACAACAAAAAATGAGTTGTGCCATATTTTCTACATTTGTAAAACCACAGCGGGATGAGTTGCCAAATGACAAAACAAAGTCATGTGCCCTCTTCAGAGAAAACTTCCTGAATCAGGACTGTAAATGATGAATATCTGTGATACCAGCTTCAAACAGGAACATGTGCTTTCTCTTGACATTTGGTTTGGTTTTGGGAAACAGGACCAAACAACACAGCAGTTGGGTGAAAAGGAGGAGAGGTCTATAGGAAGCAGCTGCTCTAGTTTGCACTGGTAGGCACAAAACCAACTGATTATTAAAACTGGGTTATCACCTGCCCTACCAGTTGACCTGGTAAGAAAACACACACTGAGGAACTACATAGACTGCAACAAAGGCAAGCTTAAGGAAAAGGCAATGAAGGAGACAGCAAAGAAGAAAGTGTTATATGCAAATGAATTCCATCCAGCAGCACTGACGGGTTTACAGTGGAACCTACAAGACCAGTACCTGTGTACTCCGGTAGCATCAGCAGAGAAACCTGCATACAACATTATTTAGCTCCAACATCAGTCACTCGTGCTCTCTAGCAGCCTTTAACTTCCATTACGTCTCTCTACAACCTTTCAGTGTATCGTGTAATAACGTGTAATGAAGCGTCCTCGCCCGTTCGTCCTGAACAAAAATATAACATCCTTCTCCTGGTGGATGGAGTTTCTGCCTTTACCTGTCTGAGGGAATTAGCTGCTCCGCAGAGGCCTCCATAAAGATGGACCCCTCCACGTTGGAGACAGCTGAAACCCGCTGAGTCAGTCTGATATCCTCCTCCGACAGCAGGTATCCCCCCACAGCCTCCACCCAGCCCAGCAGCCTTATACACACACACACACACACAGTCACCCAGTCACACAGTGGCCCTGGGTGTGCTCACACACACAAACACACACACTTAAATACAGTAGGTAGAGCTGGGAGATGCATCAATATCATAGACGCCATTATGTGACACTAGATATTATCTGGGATTTGGATGTCATAATATCATAAGTGAGTGAGTGAGTGAGGAAATTAATACCTGTACTTACTTTTGCACTACAGTATATCTTCATTAACATTAGTAATAATGATTTACAGCATTTTTTCTTGTTTAAATGTATTTTTAGAGTACAGCCAAGCTCAAATTATCACCCCATTATGAACAGCAACATGAAAACAAATGCTAATGATTTTTGGAGGTAAATGAAATATTCTCATTGCATTAGTTTCTATTAAATGTATAGATTAAAAGCATCAATAGCTTTACCAAAAATACTGTCTGTTAATGATAGAATATTACTGTAATGTCTTATTTAATCCGTATCCTCCAGCTCTACCCAACCCCGATAGTAAGAACTGCAATCACCGACTAAAACCTCTGAAGCACAAGCTCAACCATGACTGCAACCATACCCAATCAAATATCACTATACACTTCAAACAATGAAAAGCCAGACACACACACACACACACACATACCGCAAATACAGACTGTACACACCACATGGCAGCCAGAGTGGAAACGTTGAGCCACTTCTAGAGTCTCTCTGTCGCCAGTTAATGGGAGACTCTTTGGAAATATTGTAATATCCATATTTGTCTTCATTCAGTTTGACAGTTTTTTCCTACTTTCACTGTTGATAAATGTCCTTGCATATTTTACATGCATTGTCTGGCAGCTGTTTTTTTTCGTAAGTAACAAATCAAAGTGCAAACCAATAAAAGTAACTAGGAACTCTTACGTTTCATTCCCTCTGCATCAGCTTTCACTTAAAAATTTGGTTTCTCAAGTGGCTTTACAAAAATGAAGGAAAGGAAAAGCATTTCTTGCTCATTTAAAGAGGACCTATTATGCTCATATTCAACTCTATATTTTTATTTTTGGACTCCACTAGAGTCAAAAAATCTTAAACTGGTCCTTTATGCAGCCCCTCAGTTCAGCCCCTCATTATTTGACACTTTGGCCACATTTAATATGAACATCCAACGCTGTAACATTATATATATATATATATATATGACTGAAAACAAGGAAAAGCATAAGAGGTCCCCTTTAATGTATCTGTTTGACCACTGTGGCTCTGGACACTGCCCTCCTAACTACTGCTGCTTGTTGTTCTAGGAAGTTTTTTTTCAAGGAATTAACACTATATATAAAAAAAATGTAGGCAGTGTTATCTAACCCAGTCACCCAACACACTTTTCCAAAACAACGCTTGGCATTCAATGTGGTGTGCCGGTCTCTTGTAACTGCCACAGCTAGCCTGTTAAAGTGTCATGCTATTAATAGTATCAACATCTCCCAGAGATTATAAAGGCATCAACAACACAAAGGGTTAGTGCTGAATGACACACTATGCAGCTCTGCCTGGGTCCATGAACGTCCACACGCATCATTATAAAAAAATCAGCCAAAATCAGCAAACACACAACAAACTACAGCCCAATCCAACACCATAAAAACAGCCATTCAAACCCTGCTTAGGGGTCCAGTAAAACTCTTCCATCTTATTAAGCACACCAAGCTCTCTTTACTGTAGAGATTGGACAGATGAGAAAGCTATTCCCAGCTGCCAGTAGATGGCGATATTTTGCTAAGGACCGAGGCATGCCTTTGGTTACCCAGAGAGGTAGAGAACAGGTGAGCCATGCTACAAGAAGCAGCAGGCAGATTAGCAGAGGGTGAACGCATGCAAGAGGAAGAGGCAGAGGGGCAGCCAAAAACGTTTGTGTGAACACCTACAGAGTGGAAGGAAAAACACAAAGACAGGAAGATAGGAAAAAAAAAAAAACAGGATGAAATGACAGGGTGGTTGGTACAATACAATACAATCAATTTAAACATCAAAGGAAAACATTTTGATTTGAAACATCAGTCAGTAATATTAATTTCTGAGGTCTAAATCCACAGGAGAACCAGTAAACAAAAGGGTTTTAATTGGTAGACGCAATTAATGTAAGACCTGTGCTTTTCAAAATAAAGTGTCTCCTGTGGTTATAGACTTCAGGGTTTACGGATGGAAATGACAAAGTGAGACTGAAAACATCATAGATAATCAATCAATCAAGCATTTTATGTATAATTGATGAAGGTTAGTGCCAAAAAAAAAGAAATCAAGACACAGGAAGAATTTTGAGAATTGTATGTGATTGAAAAGAAGTGACATGTCAAACATGCACACATGCAGATTTCACTGAGGTTTTCAGTTTGAATGAAGCACAAACCAAAGACAATGGTTGTGTTTCTGTCATTTTCTATGCAAATGATATGCTTAGTCAAGATTTACAGCTTGCATATCCACTGGAGGACAGGATGGCGCCAACACAAGTCAGCAAAATGATTCATTTTTACCGCATAAAACTTGTTTTGTAACTATTTTCTCAGCATCAATCAGGATTAAATGGCTGAATAACATCGTAATGGTTTATTATAGTTATTTATGCCATTATAACATTCCACAAAACAAGTTTTAAAAGCAAACTATCCAGAATACGAAAAAAAAAATCCTCCGAATGAAATTGAAATGTTTCCAGTTTCCAACTTCTTGACATGTTTGTGTTATGTATGGGGGTCAATATTGGGAATTTAGTGAGCACTGTACATGCAAATCACAATCATGCATTTTTCATGCGGGTCCCAACACACGGTTACCTCCCTGGCTAGCAGCCTGGGTGTTAACTGGCACAGCATGGTCACACTTCGCTGTGTCAGACTGTACAGTGAACGGGTGGGCTGTCTGGAGCTGAAGCAGAGACCAAGACACCGAAAATGACTGATGGGTTTTTGAGTATATGACAAAAGGAAGTGAATGAAATCTCACTTTTGATGCTTCGTGTGTTGCTTCACATGCGGGTGGGAAGCAACATGTAAAAAAGATCTACACAGACATGAGTTCTGATTTGTTTCGCTAGTCAGTTAGCTGAAACAATGACCTCTAGGACAGATGGTTGACCTTTCTGAGGTGCAGCTGAGCAAAACACTTAATCCCCACCAACATTTAATATTCCCTTTTTCCCTGCAGTGGATATGCAGTGTAAACTTGACCACTGGAGAGCACTGAAGGAAAGCAGAGGAGCGGTCACCATCACCAATATTAGAGCGCTTGGGTGAAAAAGTAGCCTCTCTGTAACCCATCCTGGAGGTCTAGCCCGAGGGTGGGAGACAGAGAGAGAGAGAGGAGGAATGAGGCTATGTTAAAAGACTAGAGCTTATTCTATGTATGAACCTGTTGAAAATGACCCTGCGGAGTTGGGCCTTAATATTGCGCAGCAGCTCCAACTTGAGGAGGTTCTGACACAGGCAATAGGTGCACCTGTTGCAGGCGCACATGCAGCGGAGACGGGCGTGGCTGCGGAAAGACACACAAAAATGCGTGTATTCACCACCATACAAAGACAACACGCACTAAATAACACACACATACATACATACCTACATAGGAGGAGGAGGCCAAAGCCAGGTAGATAAAAGCCTCAACCATGTTTAACCTCTAGGCTAGATCAAAAGGATATTCTCCAAGCTGCAATTTACCGCCACCTCCTCCACTCTATTACTTCAATCAAAGTATAGACGAGCAAATATCTATAATCAAGTCTAAAGCTATAAGGAAAATAAATACAAGGAGTTGTAAGGAGAAGGAAACTACAAAGAAAGAAGGGAACATTCACAACAACAATGGATAAATTAAAAAATGTACAAAATCTGTCTAATTTTTGGCTCTGACCGCTGAAACCTTTCTAGGACCAACAGCAACTATAATCTGCTTATCTTGTGGTAAACAAACAAAATATTTGGCTAAACTTAGATCAGCAGCTGTGATCATAAAGCATCCAAACACCACTATCAACAAAAAAAGACCAGTTTCATTCACGTTATACTTCAGCTCTGGTCTTTGAGGAATCTAACTGTATTAAAACATTGTATTTAAGAAGCACTGGGTTGACAGCTTAAGGGATTTCCACTTTTTTTTTCTTAAAACAATAGTCAGGTGCCCAAATGAACACTGAAATAGTTACATGTATTTCAAAGTTTATCTGAAGCCAATATGAAGCTTCAGCCGTTCAATGAGTCAAATCAAGTAGATATCTTTCAACATTACAGTCTATTTAATGCCAAAGTCCCTCTTTTTGTTACTATACTTCCACCAGAGCTCAACAAGGAAACACTGTCCGAGGAAACACAAAGAGGGAATTTGATGCTAAAAACACTGTAAATGTGGCAGATATCAACTTGATAAGACTAACTCAGACTGCTGAAGTCTCATATAAGATTCAGATAAACTTTTAAATGCATTTTTGTACAAAATGACTGTGTGGACACACTGTGGATTTTGGTCCCATCACTTTTAATAGCCAGTATGAACAGGAGGAAAACCTCTTTCAGTGTTCATATGGGCACCTTACTGTTTTAAGACAGACCTGAAAAATTCTAAAAAGTTATCCTTTAAATAACTTCTTCCTTTTCAATTTTGGGCCAGGATTCAACTTCAATCAGTACTCCAACTCTTTACTGAGAGGCGAGCTTCCGCCGTGACTCAACAAACAGTGCTCTTTCATTCAAAGCACCGCTACTCAAACTCCTGCCCTAGAGTGCAGTAGATCCAATGGTTTCATAATTTAGACAACGGGATTCCTGGGCAGCTAAAATGAGATTTAGTGGGCAAGCCCCACTTAGTGCTGATTAATCTACTCTGAAATCTAATCTGATGAGAGGGCTTTGAGGAGTTAAGACACTCTACAAGCTCTTTAAAGTCGAAGGATTAACATCAAAGAATTGCAAGCAGGGACACACAGAGACGCTACTTTCACAGAACAGACCTTAAGTATGCATTTCATTTGTTTTGACTGCTTGGTTACAAGGTCAGGAAACCAAAGTCCTCATTTATTGACACACCAAAATTCAAGCACTGAGCCCAGCTTCTAACTTCTCTAAACATGTTACACAACATGTAGACGTTCACTTTTTTAAAATGTCCTATGCTGTAACCTTTGAATACTAAGTGCAACATGTCACGGCCTGATACATACATCCAGGGGGAAGGTAAACATGGAAAGACACTCTGAGATGGGAAAAGTCAAGGACTCAGGACTGACAGGAGTATACAGGGTAATCTAGATGAGACCACAAAGAGGTTCAATACTCACGGATACATGGCCATGGTGGTGAGTCTAGTATAGATGTCCTTGGTGGGTGCGTTGGTTATGTTGCATGTGAACGGCTGGGGTGGGTGGAGCTTGTGTTTACGGCAGAACTCGTGCGGCGAGAGGCTGTAGTGCTGCCGTACTTCGTGCAGGTCCGACTTGGCAGCTATCACCACGCATGGCGTCTTGCTGTCGATGAAGTATTGCTGCAAAACACAACCGTTCAATGTAACCGGTTACACCGTTTACAGCGGAGCTTACAAGCCTCAGTGCGTCTCTGTAAAACTGAACAGCAGTTTCCCTTCCTGTGAAAATCAGGAGAAAGTGAGGAACATAATCAGGTTACACACCTTGTATACTTTGGCGCAGTATTCAAAAGAGCGTGGATTGTTGATGTCATACACCAGGCAGACCACGTCACAGGCCAGGTCCGCCTCTGACAGGAAGTCAAAATCTGGCATCACCTCATGGAGCTAGTAGTGCGCAGATAAAGACGGGGGACAGACAGAGAGACAGCGTGCAGATGGAGGGATTAACATTTTGCAGTGAACTAATGCTGATAAATAGTAAAGTGTAATACTCAAAATATGTAACGGTAATCCAAAGAGCAGATGATACTGTAAGAGGATTCCTCTCAGTAAATAGTCCTTACCAGCAGGTACTTCTCCTGACCATAAACATAGGTCGTGCTGATGGCATAGAGGGACTTGTGATCTTCTCTAATTCGCCTCTGTTGCTGTGGTGGAAAATAAACACGGTCAATAATAATCATGTATCAGAGTAGTTCCAACTCTGGAAGTTTACTAAATTACACACAGTCTTTAGTCAATGCAAAGGTGGATCAAGCTTACACGCTAAAAAACTTCAGTGGAGGTGTGCACTACTGCTTAAGATGTCTTTATAAACCTTAGTCTGCTGCATATCCATCAGTCTAAAGGATGCAGTCTTTGCAAGTTATTATATCTGTTTTCTAGCTAAAGTGGACCAAAGTTACTTTGTTTTGGTTTGGGAAAGTCACTTGAGATGTGATATAAATGTAAGCCTTTGCCCTATAGAAGCCATAGCCAATTAAACTGAGTGAAAAATAGGATGAAAATACCAGTTTAACAGGACCTTAAAAAGGATTGCGCCCCATTATTCCACTAACCTGCAGGTTCTTGCCCAGGAAAGTTTGGAGGAAGCCGCTCTTCCCGCTGTCCCGGGCCCCCAAGACGTTGCAGCGGAAGACGCTGCGCTGGGTCTGTTTCTTCTGCAGATCGATGCGCTTGTTACGGGTCACTGAAAGAACAGGCAAGAATATACATGAACAGTAGCAACGTGCAGTAACTTGAATATATATCTTTTGCAATAAACTTCTCAAGCGTCTATTATGTGTCTACTATTATTTACTTCTAGTTTTTGTTACAGTGCTGCTGTGAATAAAACATCAGAAGAGAGTTGAATGGAGTTACATTCTCTTACCTGTAATGGCTGCTGCTTGGGACTCCTGTTCATAGATGATAGAGTAACCCAGGTAACCTAAGTACTCCAAACTACGCTGTACATCTAGATATGTTGTTAACCTATGAAACACATAAGATAAGACACATGATAGTAATGAGTCTGACAGTATGAGAGCTTGAGATTTACATGTGTGTGTGATATGTAACATAATCTGTGTTTTACATAATGATGCAAGTCCAACTATGAATGTATGTGTGTGTGTGTGTGTGTGTGTGTGTGTATTAATAGGCATGTTCCACACTCACGTCCACTGGGAGAGGTATCCCTGGTATGTGATCCATCCCTGATCGTTAGTGCAGACCGTGTTGTTGACATCCGGACCCCACGGCATGTAGGGAAACACTTTGAACAAGTCTCTCACCTCCTCAGGCGACAGCGCACAGTCTCTGTCCTGCACGTACATCGAAACACAACTTTAACCAACTTCGGATTCTCCTTAGACATACAAAGACATGGCAGACTTGTAAAAAGCATTAACAAAAATCCTATTATCAATAAGACATCGTTATTTTTATGTAAGTTTAATCCTAGAAAAATACAAACCGTATTTATAAATAAATAAAGCATGCATGTTCAACAACAGGGGAAAAAATGAGATGTCTGACCACTCACTTTGTCATGCTTGTCAAAGACACTCTGAAGGAAGAGGTAAGCGTTGTGGTTAAGCTCTGTGGTGCAGTCTGGGGGGATCTTTATCCTGGAAGAAAGGGGACAGACAGAAACACTCATTTAACGTAAAGATCCAGAGTACAGACGGAGGATCCCTGAGTCACAAATTTACTTAAACTGGCAGCACAAGTAGAGGAAACAATGTGTCTAAATCACTTCAGGTCATATAGAGGTGCAGAACATTGTAGCAACAGAGAGGAAATTATGTCAACTGTCAACTGCAAATAGCTCATAGAAAAAGAGGAACCTGACATTTATATGACGAATAATGAATACATAAAGATATTATTGTGTATAAAACACATATATAAACACAAATGCCTCATTTACATGGGGAACAGGTATTCCTGTGTGAGTTCCAGGTCGTCGTCATAACCGAACCTCCTCAGCACGGTCCAGGTGGTCTCGTGTCGACCTCGCTGTATGAAGAGGGTGTGTAAGAACAGGAAGCCTGCAAGAAAACCGATGAGGCAGGGAAAGAGATGGGGTTAGTGGCCAGCGACTGATGGAAGAAGTGACAATGATGAAAAGAAGAGGACATGAATGTGAGTAATGAAATAATGAAGAGGAGGAGGAGGGAGGAAAGAGTGTCTGACCTTTAAGTGTGAGTCCGTTGTCCTTGACTCCATCTGTCATGTTCCTCCTGACCACGTTTTTTACATCTTCTAAAGCCTGAGGCGCCAGTGGTGTGTTGAAACACGTTCTCTACATACAAAACACACCAAGTGATACATTTAACCAAAAGCAAAAAACAAACATTTTTTTCAGGTCTGCTTCAAGTCTAAACATGCCTCCCTAAACCAGTCTTGATACCAATCAGATCCTCTGAGTTGTGCTTGTGATAAAAAGTTCCACTATCTGTAACTCTTATGTTGTTGTGAAAATTATGTCGACAGTTACACTTTTAAGTGGAGAAACATTACCTGGAAGAAGTTGAGCTCATTGTCGTTAAGGATGCCGTCATTGTCCAGGTCAGACACTTTAAAGATTCTAGTTAGAGCCTTGATGCAAGACGGCTTCAGCTGTAAGACAGAAGAAATTCATTCATTGAGGCGGTCAAATATAATCAACCATCTTCAAGTGTGACAATTATACATTTGTATAAGTAGTGCGATGTTTGGCAGTTGATGAAAACGACTTGCATCTACAGTGTAGACCTCACCTCCTTCTCCTCTGGGCAGTACAGGGGTCCCGTTGGGTGGAGAACAGCTTTCTGGGCGTAGTAGAACAGCTCAGAGATGTTCTTCAGGTTTTTGGCAGAGCACTGAGGAAACAAAGAGCATATGTGTGAATGAATGCCCTGAGCGACGGCGTGTCTGGAGCACAATTATGTATTATGATTCAGTGTGTTAATAAAGAGTCAGTGATCAAACACGGTGTTGATGAAGCAGCACAGAACAAACTATAAATGAAAGCGGGACATAAAACCACCCCAGGGGCCTGGTCGAACACTGCTGGCTCACATACGTGACTGTCCCCAAACTGTTTCCACTTGTATGTGCCTTCCCTCACGTCCTCCCCATCTCCTTCTTTTATCCTTGTAACTAATCTGGCTGAGGAGGGAATAACTCAGCCGTCTCATGCCACAGAGGGAAATTTGAATTGAACTGTAATGCAGACAGAGGCCAGCTTCCTTCATAACAACCAAGCCTCTCAACACACTCGCAGTCAGTCAGTCGGCGGGCCTTGGCCTCGGCACTCAGGGTTCAGTGATATAAATCTATTAATGACTCAGTCAGCGTGTAAGTGGAGTCAGGAGCTGGACTGCAGCCCGAGAGCAGCTGGGGGCCGATCTGTCCTGCACACAACCAGCCTCGCTCTGACAGCCGGTGAGCCTTTCACGTATCGTTTGCCACTTCATCTCTCTCCAGTGCTTCATCAAAGTTTGCTTTGACATTTAACCGGGTGGGACTTCTAAATAGCCCTGACTGAATGGATCTAAAAAGGTGTTTATATATACATGGGTGGTGTGGATGTGTTTATATTGATCTCTTACCTCTACACAAGTCTCAATATCCTGGTATTGGTTCATGATTGGCAGGATGGTCTCCATGCTGCTGTGTTCCACCAGGTCAGACTTGTTCCCCACAAGGATCAATGGTACCCTGCAGTAACGCCATTAATTACTACATTATGTTCTCATAAAATCACAAAAACAGCTTAATGAAGCACACCAAGCAAATGTATATTCAGTTTACAAAAATCCTTACTTGGCATAAAAACACACTGATGAATCATTCAGTTAACTTAACTGTTGTTCCCATCGCTCAGTGATTTCAAAACTTGCTACTGGTTTCAACAACTGGACTACTGACCCCACCAGTTTAAACAAACATATAAGACTTAATGAGAGGGCTGATCCCTTTAAATGAAAACCTAGAATGATAAACACTGACGATATCTACAGTATGAGTCTTTATATCTCACACTCCAGCTGATATTGTTTCTTTGTGGCCGAATGACAACATTGTTAGCAAAAACTTTCAGATACAAACAGTAACAAGGCGACACGTTAATGTGCTACAAATCAATCAGAATTACAATCAGAAAGCATGCTCAGTGACGATGGGACAGATCATAAAGAGCTAGTAAAAGCCAGATCTGCTCATTTTAACATAAAGGGCTTAATCAGCTTGCAGACACAGCACCAGGGAATAGACACACACACACACACACACACACACACACACACACACACACACACACACACACACACACACACACACACACACACACACCTGCTATCCTTGTCCGTTCTGTCATTTATGAGGGGAATCCAGTGGCTTGTCACCTAGGGGAGGAAAACACGACATCAAACACTGTAGCCAGGCAAACACTCATTACAAACACAAATTCATTTTCACAGATTAAATGACCAGCGTGTGCAGCGTTACTGCTTCAAATTCCAGACATACTGCAGTTGTGAGAACAGTTCTGAGTCCATGCTCACCTTTTCAATTGACTTCTTGTTGTTGACTGAGTAAACTATGCAGATAACATTTGCCTGTAAGGAGAAATAGAAATATTAGCTCTCCGTGTACATATGACATACATGGGTTACAGACATTACAAGACCGGGTGAGAGTAAAAATTAAGTCAAACCAACCTTGGATATTTCTTGATACAGCTGCTCATCTGACTGTTCTGCCTCTAAATGTGTCAAAACGGTACAATGTTTTATATGCTCTCAAATATTAGTGTCACGAAATCATTTTAATTCTATCAATACAAGGTCATTAGACATGTCCCTCCTTTAAGGGATTTGGACTTTATATAGCAAATACCTGAGTAGTCCACAATGTGTGTGGGCACCCTCTCTGGGGTGACATCAGCTGGGATGGTGATCTCCTCGGCTCGGAGAGGAACCTGAAAGACAGAAGACATAAGATCTCAACTGCTGACAACAAGCGAGCTTCGATACATATCAGACGTATATTTGTGTTTCATTCTACCTCATGATTCTGACATGTCTGAACAACAACATCTACAGCATTAATTGTCCAATCTCTTTGTATACAATCAGGATGTATAAGATGGTCTGTTGATACATACCTCATCAGGAAACTCCTCACTGACCAGAGACATGATCAGCGATGTCTTCCCCACCTTGGCTGTATGTGCACAGGAAAAACATCTTTATTACAATCTGGCATTGCGTACATCTTTTGCAGACAATATGGGCATTAACACCTCTCTACCATTTTCTTTGAGAGGTCTGGGTAATGTGTTAGGTGATAAGTGATCACAGATATGAGCAGCTGAAGAGAGTTAGTAGTTCTCAAATGAGCACAGAACGAAGCCACAATACAGGGTGAAGAAACATGATCTGCAATTAGGTCTATGATAGATAGAGTGAACAAAGAGTTGCAGTGTTATTGTGCAGTAAGTGCATTAACTCTACAATTTTCCAGGGGTTTCATTTCTTGCTCAGGAAAACGCAGAACTCCATAATAGGACAAATACATTTATTTCAGTGAATCCTCTACATTTGTTCAGTTGTAGTGATGGGCGACCACATCAAAATATACCACATAAACTACAGAAGTATTATGATTTTGCCACATTCCCTCACAAATTACAAATAAGAAGCTCCAATACTGCAAAAACAAAAGCACAAAGGGAGCATCAAAAACAACAACACCTCCATCCATCACACAACAATATTTATACACATAGATTAACAGTGAAAAGGCCAAAGTAAGATGAATGTTTTAACAGCCAGAAGGTTTTGTGGTTTGGAGGATTATAGGAAGTATTTCTTGCTCCTCAGTGTCTCAACAGGCCAGCTGAGTATCTACCTGCAACTCATTATTTTCACTATTGATTATTTTCTCAATTAATTGATTAGTTGTTTGGTCTATAAAATAGCAGAAAATAGTGAAAATTATTTATCAATGTTTTCCAAATCCGAAGATGCAACCTAAAATGTATTGTTCTGCCCCGACAAATAGTCCACAACCTACATATATTCAGTCTACTATCATAGAGGAATAAAGAAACCATAAGACATTCGCATTTAATAACCTGGAGCGGATTAAAAATTACTCAAATCATTCATCAATGATCAAAATAGTTAAGCAATTAATTTTCTGTTGATCGACTAATCGTCGCAGCTCTACGGGTAACCCCTCAGTCTGCACCTTACTGAACTTCAACAACACTGAAGTAGGCACGTAGCATTTTGGCTGCACTTCTCAGTAACAGTCAGTACCAACCTGCCTAATGTGGCCATGTAGGCCATCCTGCATAGCCACAGCTGAAATATAAATAGTACCGACAACACATGATCTTTAAAGAGAACAAACAGACCAGGTGAAACACAGTTAGGGAGGACGGGATCTGTTGCTTTTTTTCTTGGTTTAAGGGTTCTTGAAATAAACTATATACCCATTGTTCTGCATCTCTGTGCAAGTTAGAGCTGAAACCTTTAGTTGATTTATCGGTTAGTCGATCAACATGAGATCATATGCAACTATTTTGATAATCCATTAATAGCTTAAGTCATTTAGCAGTCAAAACGCCAAATATTTCCTAGTTCCAGCTTCACAGTTGCAGGGAATTGCAGCTCTTCTTCATCTTATGTCATAGTAAACTGAAAATATTTGGGTTTTGGACTGTTGGTCAGATAAAACAAGCAATTTGTAGATGTCACCTTGGGCTTGAGGGAATTATGATTGTGAGAAATTATGATTTTTATCATATATATACTCGACCTCTGATTATGTCTGGTTATGAAAAGTAGCAGGCTGAATGCATTTGAGACAACCATCATGTACCATGTGATATTAATTAGGTATCAACACCAGATAGAAGTCAAAGCAGCAGAAGATATTTATACTAATCACAGTTTTTGTTTAACTCTCAGTCACTGTGTGTGACTCTGACAGTGGAATAAACTAACCAGCCCCTCACTGCACATATAATCACACTCCTGTTATGTTGTTAGATTCAATGAGAGCATCTGCTAGCTGCAAGTTAGCCACTTAGCTCTTTCACTGGTAGCATTTTAGCTAATAAATCATTCAGCCGCCTTGAGATTAAAGACTTCAGCTACTTACGTTCCCCTACAAGTAGTATCCTCACGTCCTTCCTCATGTTTCAGCTCGCTTCCTTCTGCAGAGATGACAGTCTTTATTGTTTCATGTAGTCCTCTGGATGCCGTCCACCTCCAGCAGTTTACCTAATGTCAGGCCTGCGCAGTGAAGCGCTGCCGCTGTCAGATTCTCGCCGCCTTTGTAGGACAAAACGGACGGACAGCTTTCGGAGCCTCTTTGTGTTTTTTACGCGCTTCTTTTCAACTTGCGACTTCTCGGTTCAGCTGAAATGCAATTTAAGAAGTCCTCTGTAGCGCGTATGTCTGTAATTACATGTAATTCATACTCTTTTTGCCGCTTGCATGGCATTTCGCAGCGGATGTTTCATGAGCATGCCTGACCTCCACTTCCCCGGCAACTACAGCAAGCCGTACGGGACAAACTTCACCTTGAAATTTAAAAACGCTTTATGCTGCCCTCACCTGCCAGAATGAAGAACTGCATTTTGTCTTTGCAAGTCTGGTCCTCAGGAAAAGATCCCTAAAAACCTCCACCAGAAGACACTTCTTTCCAGAAGCTGTTGGTCTACTAAATAAATGAAACTGGACTTTACAGATCACATCCCTCATTTCATCCCTGCACATGTCACTTTCAGATGTTTCATGAAACTGGACTCAGCATTGTGCATTGCATTCAACCTCCTCTGTTACATAATTTAAGTATTTTATTTTTTGCTTTTGTCACCTTCATATATTTCATACACTTCATTTCTTTGTCCGTAGCACAGTCCATATTTCCTTTGTACAGTCAATAGCAACGGCTCTATTTCCTGAGGAGGGTGGAGTCCTTTACCATCTGTAGGAAACTCGTGCAGATGTTTTATCAGTCCGTGGGTGCCATTCTCTTCTATGCTGTGGTGTGCTAGGGAGGCAGCATTAACTAAGTTGAGGGTTGAGTACTGGGCCTGATGCTCTGCTCTTCTTCTTACTATGATAGTCACTTTAATTACTGTTATAGTCACTTTATTTACTGTCATTGCATATTCTTTTTGCACTGTGGAAACATCCACCTACTGCATAAACAATCTCCATACGTACAGGACTTTGTAGTTCAAGCCTTTAGTTTATGTATATGGTGCAGTCACCTTTTCTTATTGTACAGGCTCATTTTTATTGTGTGTATTACTAATTCTTATTCTATTTTATTGTGTGTATTTATCATATTGAGCTACTGGATGCCTAAATTTCCTATCACTATTCCATTCTGTAAATAGATTTTGAAGTTTCAATTTAATTATTATTCTTACCTTACTTTTGTTCTGTTTTTATTTTTCTATGTTGCATTTGTGGGAACAAACACCAAGATACATTATTTGTATGTTTTCATACTAATAAACAGATTCTGATTCTGATATTGGATTGAGTTTTTTGTTTGATTTTCTCTTCTCACGTTTTTTATTTGTTTTGTGAATATTTGGTGTGATGTGTTTGTTGTTCATGACAGAATCAAATTAAATCAAGTATTTAACATATTTTGTGTTTCAGTGTAAAAGGAAATAAGTGAAATAAATACAGGGAGAAATAATTTATCTTGTCCTTCTCCTCTCTCAGCTAATCTACTTTTAAAAAAATACAATTTTAGATTAAAGAGAGAAAAGAAAATACTGTGAGGTATTGAGGAAGGCTGGCAACATGTACAGTATATAACACATCTCCATCATGGTTACGCTAATGTTAAAGGAAGTATTACAGTAAGATAATAATGATTTACCATCAAATTTTCATTTGCAATAAGATCAGAAATGTTGCCGAATGGTAAAACCAGATTTTTAAAAAATTAAAAAATATTTTATAAATGGGGGGAACAATATCTGGTATTAAATAATAAAGTCGATCAATGGGTGAAGTGTTATCCAGCATGCACTTAACATGCAATCTATGAGTAAAATCACACACATTATTTATTATTTTTTTTAATTATTTATTTTTCCTGAACATAGTGTCATGAAACATGTTCACTACCGATGCAAAACTATATATTTATTCATCATTGGAAAATATAAAATATAAAAAATCCAGAAACAGTATAATAACAGCATGATGATATGCAATGATTGTAACTGTAAATTGTATCTTTTATTACAATATAACAGTGGTGATCTTTTGTGCATTTTTGGTATTTAAGAGTGGTTTTACATAATGATACCATATGTTTTAAAGTCTGAGATTGAGCAACAGACCCACTGTCAGTTGAAATGAGAGGATTGAAGTCTTTAATCCACAGTGCGCAGTCAGTGCGACGGTTTCCTACAACACAGATGATGGGAGTCCATACTGGGAGCGACATGGTGACCAGTCGGTACTGAGAGCAGGTCACTGTTCATCTGTTCTGCTGTTGTACTTCAGTCAGTTGTGTTTTCAAACGTTGTTGTCGTCTCATCGCCATCCTGTTGTCATACGTCTCAGTAGTTCATCTTTTATACCTGATGTTTGCTTCAACTGGAAATAGAAACAGAAGTATAATGTAAAAGTTGAGCATAATAACAGCATCATGTTTGTATTTGGACAGTTACACATTTTTGGTTCTTCAATTTGAAATAAAGTAATGGATCCTACATTAAAGTGCAAAGTTTCAGCTTTAAGTTGAGTAGGTTTACTTACTGTCTGGACTGTATGTGAACACAAGTCTGTGTAGCCTGGACTAACTCTGTAAAACCTGGAAATTTTTCACCTGATAACTGAGTAATTAACCACACTAGTGACATGGCTCTATTGATTGTCAGTGTCAGTTAGCCCACCGCTTTCATCCAAACGAAATATCACGACATCTACAGGATGTCTGCACAAGATTTTGCACGGACACTCGTGGCCTCTAGACGATGTATCACAATAACTTTGATGATTCTTTGGCTTTTCCTTTTGTGCCACCGTGAAATTGACATTTGGGGGCTTTTTGTGAAATAAATCAATATCTCTAAATATTGGATGGGTAGCCATTAAATGTGGTTCAGACATTTGTGTTTACCACAGGATGAACTGTAATCACTTTGGTGATCCACTGATTTTTCATCAGGTCAAAATTCTAATTTGTCCACACCTTGGTTTATAACCAAATACCTGCACAATTAGTGACATTTCCATCAGCTTCAGCTTACTTTAGTGCTAAGTAGCCAGTATTAGCCAATAGTGATACCTGCTAAACATCAGCATGTTAGCATGCTAAAATTAACTCAAAGCATTGCTGTAACTACGAAGAACCTCACAGAGCTGCCTGCATGGTTGTAGACGTTGTAGTCAAAAATATAAAACTATTATCATATGAAAGACTGTGATCACACAGGATGCACTTATCTTTTTCTGCAGACATCATTAATAACAGGAAGAGCAAGAACTAAGATGTGATTTAGAGGAACAGAATGTTTGTTAAACTAACTGAAATCAATATACAGCTCTGCTTGGCTTGAAGAAAAATTGGATTTACTGATTAATTCTAATGATAAAGACTTAACGTCACTTTCCGGGAAAAGCTTTGTGTCCCTTGAAGTTGCTGTTTAATTCTGTCATATTGTGTGATGTGGCTACAGATGAGACGTGTTCAACTTGGAATACAATGTGGAAAATAAGGAGTTTGATGTGTTGACATTTCCATCACCCTTCAGATAATAAAATCTTTTCAAAATACACTAGACAGACCCAAAAATGCATCAAGTTAAAGCTTTCACATGACAGGAATGACTCATATGTGCTTGTGTGTGCACTATTTCCCAGCCTTGCTTACTGGTATAATCCTGCGGTGCCATGGGCCTGGACAGGACCTGTCTGAGGGCGTTAAGCCACTCTTTTTGCTCCCTCTCCTGTTCGCACATGAAGACAAACTGTCGCTCAGGCGTCTCAACGGAAACACCATAATTCCACTTGTTTCCCCGAGTATGCTTTGGGACACACTCCTTCACAGAGTAACCGCTGTTCTCCGTGCCGATGAAAATGACGCCCAACTCCTCCGCATCCTGCGTTCAAAGCAACAAACATAATTCAAAACCTCCGACATCACAGCAGCACACAACATAGAGGGTTAAAACGAGAAGAGGTTTTGTTCTCACCAGCTTGCCTTTGAAGTAGAACAACTTCCTATTTTGGGAGTCCAAAATAAACCATCTCTTTTTGAATGCCTCCTTTTGCTGTTAAAACATGTTCAATGTCAACACACACACACACACACACAAAAAAAAAAAGAGTTTCAACATTTTCCACCTCAGCTCCATTCTCTCATCCTCTTTTATCATACCAATCCATTCTTACAAAACTTTTCATGTCGAGGGTGTATGTGCGTATATAAGAGGAACAGAAACACACATACACTCATGCATACAACTCAGACAAAGTACTGTCAAAAACAACTCCAGTTGTGAAGACTGCGCCTTGACCGCCCAGCTAAATGTGAATGTGAAAATAAATTATAAATAAATGTACAAATAAATCTAAAGTAGTAATACGTATCTTTGAATATTATTAACTGTTTGTTCTTTAACTTACCAATGGCCCTGTCTTTTCCATGTATCCCTCTTTGAGGTAGTTTCTTGTTATCTTTGGTATCAGCTGACGAGGAGATGTAAAGTTACACGTTAGGCTTTAAAACATTAAAAACATCTAAACTGAGATTTTAAATAATCAGAGGTAACTGAAAGGTGACTGTGACCGAGACTTTTTTTTTTAATTAGATTTTGAGCTTTGTAACATTCATTAAATGCTTACTTCTTCATCGCTTCCAGTCGGGTACGCCGTCTTCAGGTACGCGTAGCGAGCGGCACGGATGGCGTTGTACCATGTGACTATTTCCTAGAGTAGAAGAAGAAACCTAAAGCTACTGTATGACTATATCAGTACAAGACCTGCCAGTTAACTGTTATTTATACTTGTTGATGGTCAACAAGTCCCACCTCAGGACTCTCGTGATAAACATAGAGGCTCCTGGTGTGATTGTCGTCTTGGTAGGTGAGCTGCAGCCCGTGAGGATGACCAATCTTCTCTGGCTGAAAGGTGGCATTCAGGTCCTTGATAGGGATTACAGCTTTAGGGCCTTTGGACTCCTAGATCGAAAATACACAGATGTGCACATCAGTGTCAGTAGAAAGGATGCAACAGCTGGATTTAACTGAAATGTTGCTGTTTGTTTTTCTGTTTTTGATTTATAGCTGTATTTTATGCTTTTAACAAGAAACATAGATCAAATCCAGTCAATAAAAATGCTTGTAAATCACACACATAAGGAATATTAATCTCAGCTCCACATCTTGAAGCATTAAGGAATTTAAATTGTTTCAAGATCATCATTATATTTAATTTATGTGCAAATAAATGTACACAAGATTCTAGTCTGATGGGGGAAACAGTTGTTCAAGTAGAACAAAAGGTTTATCAGCATGTATGTATATCTGCCGTATATTTATACATGTATCGTACAGCGTAGTTCAGCTGTATCAGAGCTGCAGGGAACTCACATTTTCCTTGTTGTAGTAGGTCAGAGTAAATTCTCTCTCTGACAGCACAAACTTCCTCTTTAAAAACTGCGTGTTCTCTTTCCCTTTCTTCCACAGCATCCCTTCAAAGAAACCTAGAACGAACAAATACAAGAAATCTACTAAGTCACAGATGCTTCGATTCACACAGGTCTTACACAAAATGAGTATGTTTAGGTCACATGGTCAAACATGTTACAAAAAGAAACATTCTTGTCAATTTTCACTTCCTGGCTCTTTTGTTGTGCAAAGGACAGGTTTTTCTTGCATAGTTCTGTAGGCGTATGAGGAACAACATTGTTTATATCAGTTTTACTCTAACAGACTGATAGATACTATGCTCTAGAGTAGACCTGTGTATAAACAAAACTGTGAAAATATCACCTGTGGTATAAGAGAGAGGTGGATACTTGGTTTCTCCTGTGAATTCCGTCCTTTCATATTTGGCCCGAATCCACTGCTCTCTCAAAACACTGAGGTTAAAAGGTAAATGTGAAATAATTTTAGACATGCAAAACACAGTTTTACAGCAATGAGTCAACATAGAGTCAACTTATATTTGCTTTACAAGAACGTAATTCATCAACCTTTGATCTAGCAGCAGAAATTCATCCATATTTCACTTCTACAGTCAATAGTTGCACTTCTCTTTACGTGGTACTGCTGTGTCAGCAGTATGTGATTGCTCATTAATATTGGCACACTAGACCAGATGTGGTCACAAAGTCAGTTTTCTTTAGGATATCAACACCTTGGAAAAATACTTACGCACAGTCATTTTGTTGGGGCCGGTAGTAATAAGCTGGAACAGCTTTCTCGTACAGAGCTCGGGCACTGGCGTTGCCATTGGATTTCATGAACTTTCCGGGTCCCACAAAGACACACATAAAGATTAGTCATGGACGCATCTGATTCGTCCTCTCACTGGAAGATTCTGACTGACTGAGCTAATATATTATCATAGCAATAACAGAGGTTGGGACATGACAAAGCAATCCATACCTCCACCAGCTCATCTTCCCAAAAGTCCAGTTTTATGGATTTGACCCGGTTGGACAGGCTGCGATGGACGCCAGAGCAGTTCAGACACACAAACAAGCCCAGCTTGTAGGACGCCCAGTCCGGATCTGCCGTGTGAAGATGAGGAGGGATTCAAACGCAAGACTTTGTACTGACATAAATGAGGAGGTGACAGTGTGAGCCAGACAGTGGTAGGAAGTAACTACTGTAAGAAGATTTACGCAAGTAGTTTTGATTTTTGCTTTGCCTCTATCCATTTTTTGCAACTTTATATACATTTTTTGATGTCAGATTAAGATTTCAACACCTTCCAAATCTTTTTGGCTTGGGGCCCCTTACAAAAAAAGTCTAGTTGGGGGCCCTTGTCACATTTCAGATGTTGATGAGTTGTTAGCAGTTCCACCACAGAGAGATTTCCCCTCCAAACTTAACTTAAACTGTTCAAAATCCAACCAGATAAAATCATCCAGTTAATTTTTTCTTTCTTACCTAATAAATCATCTTATCTCGTGATACTTTAAAGGGTGCCCACAGGACTAAACTCAATAACTGTAGGCCTATCTAAAGTAGTTCAAACTAGCTCCACATCCATTAGCCACAACAGTAAATGATGCTGATCAAGATAAATACTGATGCTCAACATCAGCATTAGTCTGATAATGTCATACACATGGATAACATATTGATTGTATTTTTTTCTCCATAACTGCACTTGATACGTGAAGTACTGGCTTGTAATACAATAGCTACTTTTACTTGTAATTGAATATTTTTACATGGTTGTGATGGTAATTTCACTTTAGTAAGACATCTGAGTTATTTTTTCCACCAATGGAGGCTAATTAGCTTCAGATTTAAGAAAAAAAGTAACTGATAATAACAAAAACTTAAGCAGTAAGAAGAAGGTAAATCTTTAGGGTGTTGGCACTGACACCCCAGTAATCAGATAACCTTCTGGTAATGTTCTTTAAAGGTTCTCTGAAGGTTATAATTTCCCCAACCTTTTCTTTAAAGGTTATTTTAAAAAGAAACTTTACAGAGCATTTAGGGAACGTTCCCTGTGGGTTATTCTGGAGAGTTAAGACAACTTTCCAATATAACCCTCCGGTGATATTCGCTGTAGCGTCCGGCAAACGCTCCTCTACCCTTCAGGCAACGTTCACGGAACGTTTCCCGAATTGAAAATTGTTTGCTGAGACATTTGATGAAGCAGACTTTCTGATAAAATATTAAACAATGCATGTTTAAAATAAAAAATAACAGCCACGCATGTAGTTTTAGCACATGAACTTGAAGGATCAGCAGTGCATTGTTTGGCGCGGCACATTGTTCTTACCAGGCACACCGCAGTCAGCGCACACACTGTTGTCCGGCAGTTTCAGTAGTTCCAGTAAGATCTTTTTGTTTCGCTCACTGTTTGCCATTTCGGTACAAAGGCTCTCTTTTCGCTCGCTGATAAATCCCACTGTTAAAACTCAGCATGGTGATCACATAGTGTCACACGTGGAGCAACGCAACTGACAAAATGTCCATTTGAAAACTGGAACTTGACTCGGCGGGTAACTCAGGGATGTCACAACAGCATAAACTCCCTCCTCTCAATCCAGTCCTGCTGCACTGTCGCAAACAGGTTGTCCTTTTGTCAGCGGCGGTTGTCTCTTTTAACAATATAGCTCCACGCAGACTGCGCTTCTTCCAATTATAAATGCTGATGAAGCATTCACGGAGGCAAAAGGCAAATTCACCCGAAACCGGTTTACCCGCTGTGCAGGTGTAGAAGCGTTTTGAGCGCTAAGCAAACCATCACTTCATGTCCTGCCTTCCCCCACGATATCAATCACACTGTAGTTACGACAGCATAGACTATTTTACTGTAGAATAAAACATATAACTGCTGAGAACAATTTGTTTTTAGTTGTGATAAACCTTTATTTGGTCACAACAAATCCCCATTGTGAATGTGTACATATTTAAGGTTGAAAAACAACAGAAACATTAAAATCACTGCCATGAATGTGAAGGTGACTTTTAGGGCTGAAAAATACAGCAGAACTTTGTCAAAAGCTGCCTGCATTTTATGAAAATGAACGAGATCCTGAATGCATCAACAGTACTTTGTGTGGAGAATGACAATTTACACACAGCCTTTACAAATTCTATTTTACATGTCAAACTCTTACAAATCATTAGTGACACTCGGTATTCAAAAGCAATTTCTACTTGATAAAAACACTTTGCAAAATGCAAAGCAAATCGATAAATGAGGCTACAAAGTATAAAACACTACTGTACAAAAAACACACACTCCAGCACAGCTTAATATTACAAAAAAAAAAATCAGATAAGTATTAATATTTAGTGCATTCTTTGCAAGCACCAAAAGATGTGCTGATTAGACAAAAGGCCCATGTGGGATGTGAGGTTATTTAGTTGTGTGCCCTTCAGGTCAGAAGTCATTTCCATCTTGTATACATGGAAACTTCACACACACACACACACACATCTGACCATCTACTGACCAGCTAACCACCTCATCTCATGCCGAGGTCAGAGTCACAAACAGACAACAGGCAACACTGATTTATATCGTTGCCAGACTGTCTGTCCTGATGCCGCAACACATACTGTAAACGTGACTGCCTAAACTCAAGGGCCTTAAAAGTATGACCACTCAAAAGGCAATATTTGTTTAAAGCCTCTTTATGATCATGATAACACGTCTTGTCTTCTCTGCGATTTAGGGGAAGTCTTCAGCGAGGTGTTGTAGAGTGCTCTTTTCAAGACCCAGATGGTTCGCATCTAGGTAGTGCAGGAACCTGGAGGAAGAAAAAAATAACAGCTCAGAGACTTGGCAGCAATTTTTTGCATGCATGCATTTTGTTTTGCATATGTTTACAATTCAGTTTACACTTTTACACATTTACTTGCAGCCTGTCAATAGGCACAATCAAACCAATATATATCATGTCTGTTAAAGCAGGCGTTCAACCACATCCTGCCCACAATGAAAACCAAGACCTGCTGCCGCTGGCCAAATGAAAAACAATATATATACAGTATATATATATATATATAGTTTCCATGCTCACCTTCGTTTGAGCTTGCCCTGCTCCTTGAGCTGCTCTGACCTGCAGATAGTTCGCAGGGCTGGCAAGTAGTCCAGAGCAGCTGCTGATCTGTTGCCCAGAGTACCAAACACTCCTCTGAACATCAGACTCTCCATAACTTCTCTCCTCCGCTGCACCAGCCTGGAACATATCAGTAAACATTACATTTCTATGAACTGATTTAACTGGTGAAACTGGTCAGAGTTAAAAGTTCATTCTGTAACCAACAACATGCTTCCAAACTAGGTCACAGTAAAGCAAATTTATATTGTACAAAAGTTGAAAATGATGCATAATGTGAAGAAATACTAGCAGGACTCACTGTGGTTGACAGGGGCTGTCCTGAGTGAAGCTGTAACCTTCTTTATGATGCACCACAGGGAGGCTGAGTTCAGCTGCTGCCTCCTTTCCCAGCTCTCTTTCTAGTTGTTGAGCTTTGTCCCAGGCCTCCGCCACTGAAACCCGACACTTGTGGAAGCTCAGAGCCTCCACAGCAGCCTGGATGTCCAAGTTGCGCTCTCCCCTCACCCAGCTCCCTCTGTCAATATCAAACCTTGCCTCATCTGTCATCCCGTCTTTCACCACTGCAGAGACTGGTAACATTCTTCTGTGAATGTCCCCCCCTTCTGGGTGAAGCAAGGAGGCATCCATAAAGGATATGTTGTCTAAAAAGTCAGCTATTGATTCTAGACCCTGAGAAACTGGGAGACTTTTTACCCGCTCCTCAGGAGTCAGTGGCTTCCTTTTCACCTTCTCTGAAACTAAACTCTCTTTGATTTCCTCCTTTGCTTCAGGGGCACCCTGCGGCTTGTAGAGTGATTGAAAACTCTCCTCTGAGTCTGAGTCAGACTGCAGTCCATCCTGGTCAGGTAGGCGGTGCCTCTTCTTGTTCTTCCTCATTCCGTGGGACACTTTGACTGGACTGCCATCATCTGAGCATTCAGCTGACTCTGCTGTGTGCAATAACCTGGCGTGGGATGGCAGCGTGTCAGACTGCAGACTGGTGGACGGCACCTCTTTTGCATCGACAGAAGAATGGTCTTGTGATACAGAAACACATTGCTCAGGTCTGTGGGTGGAAGTAGTCATCTGTGTGAGGGGTAAAGGTAAGAGGGCTTCCATGTTTGAATAGAGCAGGTTCACTTCTCGTCGACTGCTCTCCTTCAGCATTTCCCAGCATGCTGCCTCCTCCACCAGACTCTGGCTCTGTTGATGCAACACATAACAGGTCGTTATCTTAAAGCAGGTACTCTGAATCACCAACAACTGTATGGTGACATCAATTGAGACCTCACATATGTGCTCTGACTTTTACCAGTGCATTTGGTAAATGAACAGTTTACGTTACCCTGAGCAGCTCCCAGATGTCTCTCTCAGGTTCAGTATTCAGCAGGCCCAGCATGCTCTCAGTGCAGCCAGTGTCACAGGGAGGTAGAGTGGACGGGTCAGTCACTGCACACACAGACGTGTTGCCTGCTGCCTCTCCATGAGTCTCTGGTTTTAGTTCATCTTTTAATGCAAATGAGGGGAAAATACTTATTTGTAACTGACATCTACAAAAAATGTTAAATACTGGCATCAATACATAAAATAGCAGGTAATTGTAAGGTAGTATAGTATAGTATAGTAGCAGTAGTATAAAGATTATGGATGCAATTATTAATCAACCTTTTCCATACATTTCTACAACTCATCTTCTTACCATTTTTGCCAGTGTGTGCCAATGGCCTGGTTATGTGGCGCCCCCCTGCACTGCGAGTCCAGTACTGCAGCTGCAGTAAGCTTTGCCTGATGTCACAGCCATTGAGTCTGAGCAGAGAGTTGACATCTGATACATCTGTCCTCATGTCCTCAGCCAGACACAACAGGCGCAGGTAGCTGCTCGCATTCGACTGTAGCAGGGAGAGATGGACAACTGAAACCTCTACTGAAGTCATAATGCGCATATTTCACTTTTGATAACTGATCTCTCACTTGAGTAGCATCACAAGATTAAGCCACATTAAACAAGGCATTCAGTCAGTAAATACTATCAGTGAAACTAAGGTCCAATGTTTTTAAATCCTTCACTCACCACTGAGGGCGTTTTGAAATGGATCTCTTCAAAGTTGCCATCAAACATGGTGCTGAAAGTAGGATCTGCAAAACATGCAAGATGTGATTTAAACTCAGAGACCAGACACACTGCATAAATGAATACGGTCAAAAAACGGCTAGACTGTAAGGCAGTGCATTTGACTTTTCTCCTACTGACCGCTGGTAGTGAGGATGACTGGCCTCTTGGTAGTGGTCATGAATGTCTTTATGGCAGCTAGAAACCCTGAGTCATCGTCAAAAATAACATCCACTTCTTCAAACAGGATGAGCGAGGTAGCTGTCTTCTTGCTCTGTTCTTCATTATTCTTCTCCTTAGGTGTGGCACATGCTGGTGATTTTACAGTGGCATCTTTATGCTTATTGTTACCTTCATTTGCTTTCATGACTTTGTTGGAAGCAGCTATATGAAGAGATGAGGAAAAGTGAAAATCCATTAGTTGCTGTTAAGGTCCTAATAAAAACTGCAAGGTTACATCATAATATAAATAAAACTGACAAAGTGGAAATGTATTTACCCTTTTGTTCATTCTTCTTAGTGTTTGGTGGCTCCTTGTTGGCGGGTCGGCCCATTTTGAAGAAGTTAGCTAAAGAGGTGGGAGCCAGGCCGCTTCTTTTGGCACCTCTTGGCGACTGGGGATTTTTCCTGGGAGAGGAAACCACCCTGCGAGGAGAGTTAACCTTCCCTGCAAGATATTGAGAAGAATCAGTTTCCAACATCTCAAAATCTGCATCATCAGAAAAAATTATAGCACTCATCAGAAGCAGTGCTATCAGTTTCAGACTGCTCTGTACATACTGGGAGAGGATCCGTGCCTGGCGGTGCCAGCGCTGTAGCTGTTGAAGTAGGTGGGTTTGTGGGCGTTGACCCCCTGACTGTCCACCTGGTGTGACTGAGTGGCTTCCTTCAGCTGGGACAGAATTAGACGGCCACTCCGCTGAGATGAAGCATTCACCTCAAATACCTTGGGAGACCAAAGGGAAGTTAGGAAATCCAAATTGTACACAAGTGTCACAGTAATGCAGCTCTCCATTTGACAAATGAATTGCTTTGAAAGGCTGTTGTACCTTGAAGCCAAGCTCCTGGGCACAAGCATAGACTGCAGCAGTCTTTCCTACTCCAGTGGGTCCTGTGATAAGCACTGTATTACACAACATGTCCTCTCCATCCTGAGAATCCCCTTCTTCACAGTCCCAGTCAGAGTCTGAACAAAAAGAGCCACAGTCAGAACAAATGTGCATCAACCCAACAGAAGTAGATACAATCTCGTCAAATGAAAAGAAAAGAAGACGCATTTTTTAATATCTCACCATTGCTGCCTTCCTCTTGTTTCTTATCTTTCTGCTTATTTCTCTCTTCTCGGTCTGCACGGAGTTTCCACTCCCTCAGCCAACTATACAAAAAAAGGAATACTTGAAACACTCATACGGTATATGAAATACAGTATAAACAAATACAGTGGCTACTGTTTTTAAACAGATGCAGTGAAATTAAACAGTTTTGTCTCCTCACCTGTGCAGCCTCCTTACTGAGGCGGTGTTGCCTATGATGTCACTGGGGTGCTGGGGCTGATATTTGTCCGTCCACAACAACTCCTCCTTCACTACATCTGTGGAATAAACTGCAGACTGAGTTTCAGGGGATAAAGTGATGCTTTAAATATCTAATATGTGATAAAACTCATAACAGTCGATGACATTTACAGACAGCAACTGGATGGGTATTCAGCAAACATGTAAAAAATGAGAGCACCTTGGTCTGTTTTCCTCTGATAGGTGGCTTTTGAGGTAATCATACGTTGTTGTGGCGAAGTCAACAACAGCAGCTCTATTTTTAGTACTTAACACTGAGCTCTTACCACACTGTAATAGCAGAGCCAATGCACAGTTTTTTGATAAAGACATGTTGGCGACAAAGGCAAATATTGAACGATTGGTATAAAAACATGAGTAAAAACAGTCACTGCAATCATCAGCGAGTGTAATATAAGTTGGTCCAGTAGTGTGTCTGTCTTTTCTAAGAAATTTAAATGTATTCACTAACTTAGATAATAATATATATATATATATATATATATATATATATATATATATATATATATATATATATATATATATATATATATATTGATGAGTTATGATTTGTTGAACATAGCTCAGAGTTTCCTGTTGACTTGTTATGACATTTAAGTACCTGGTCACACAATTTTTAACCTCACCTTTTATCATAGTGTCCTCTTCCAAAAGCAAGTCATCCAGCACAACTACAGAGTCGTCTTCAGACGGGTTGGGAGCAGTTTTGAGTGAGAGCTTAGTCTTCTCTTTTTCTTCCTCCTCTAGCTTGGGTCTCCTGCCTCGTCTTGTACGGCCTCCCCTTTTCGTTGGCTCTACCTCAGACATGGAGATATTCTCTTCTGAACAGTCGGCCCGCTGCTTCTTAGCCACTTTTACTGTCATTACTCCGTCATCATCCATTCTCTTCCTTTTCCCTCCTACTGGTTCAGCTGACAATGAGGTGCTTGTGACTCTGGTTGTAGCCTCTGGTTCAAGTCAGAAACATGGTGGTTGTAATTTTATGCAAAAACGTGATCTTTACTTTGGCTGCGTTCATTTAAAATAAATAAAATATGGATGTTAAATATTGTATACAATCAAAATGAAGGAAATAAGAAAGAAATTAAAGCTTTGCAATACATTTACTTTAGTTTCAGTGTATGAGTGCAATAACTGCTTGTCAGACTAACCCGAGGCTGTGCAGTGCTGCTGGTGATCAGTGCGTCTCTTCAAGAAGCGAGTCATAAACATCTGAAGAGGGAAGGGAGAGTTGGAGGTGCTGATGTCCTCCATTAAAAGCTGACGAACACTTTCAGAGATCTCAGGCCTCCAGCCAGAACCCTTCAAAAAGGAAAAATACTGTCATCAAACACTGTGTACAGTTAAACTCCACTGTAGCTCCTTAGTTAAGCAGAATTTGGATAAATATAAATAAGAACATAAGACAGGCAGCAGCTATCAACTGGACAATGCCTTCTGAAAAGTCGACCACGTCAATCAGTATTGGTCTGGGGTTGACCATGAACATTTTGGTTACAAGTGCAAAGACAATCAGATCATTAGTCATTTCAACATACCCTTTCACAAAAGGCTCTTGGGGATGGTTCCGTCTTCAAACAGAAGGAGCCACTAACAGATAGAGGTAGGTTGGACGCTTGGCTCCAAAGCTCTTTCAAATGACACAGTAATGAAGACTCAGGCCATGGTAGACTCCATAGAGGGCAATCTGTCAATGCACAACAAACACAATTTTTACTGGGCCCTTAACCCTCTAGATTAATCTGTATAATTTAAAAAAAACTATTATTTTAACCTTATCAAATGATAATGACACCAAGTCTATTTCTATGAAGGAACAGCATACCATTTGGTGATTGCCTCATGTGTATAACTGGTTGGAAGGAGGAGCAGGAGAGGGTGTATGCCTCCTTAGTGGCAGCGGTCTTGGCTATCTGCTTCCTGAAGGACTCCGGCAGGCCGCTCTTCAAGAACTCTCTGCGTGCCCTGAACTGCTCATCATCCTGGGAGTTTTCAGAGCCCTCACGGCTGCTCTCATCAAAGATAGACACCACCACTGACACCCTCCGAGCAGTCTTCTCTTGGCCAAGCGATGCCACTTTGGAGCCTGTCAGATGGAAAATATAGCAACATTGGATGAGCTTTCTAGAGATTACAACAAAATTCTGAACAGTAAATGGTGATTTAGAGTGGGAAAGACTACCTGGGGGCGCCTTGGTCTCTTTGCCAACAGGTGCAGCTTTGCCTAGCACATCATTTAGACTGCGTAAATGCTTCTGGGTTTTACCCTTTTCTGGTACCGTCTGAGGAGTTGCGGTCTGGTCCTCCTCCAGGCAGATGACAGAATCCTGACAAAACAAATCATATAATGAACTTCTTAGTTAAACTCACAAACAATAAAAAGAAAAAAATGTGTACAAAAATTAGGGTTTTGTCTTAATTTTTGTGTATGAACACTTTATTAAGCCAAGTCCAGATCCCCAATATTTATGTCCAAATTTGAGCAAATTCCCAAACAATCTCTGAACTGGTTCATTTTGTGAACATATTACTTCTGTAGGCTTTTAAAGGATGTCATAAATTTTGATCTGCACTTATTTTGTCAATTTTTTTTACTACCAATTCCAAGTGGTAACAAGTGAGTGAACATGTGTCAGGCACTCAAGGATGGACTGAGTACACTTGCTTCTCACTGGGTTTCACATCAGTTATTTTCACCAGTTAGACCAAACAATACGTAAAAAGTGTCAAACAATACATATTGCATGTTACAATATGTCCAAACCATCCCTTTGAAACTGCAAAAGAATTAGAGATTCATCTGTGTAGTTGGTTTGCAACTGTACCTCATCTTCACAGTAACTCTTCGTGATGGAAGCCTCAGTTCGTGACGAACGCCTTAAGGTGCTCTTCTGCTCAACAGCAGTTATCTTACTCTTCTGAATCGCAATGGCTTTCTCCACCAACTTCTTTGCCTGCTTCCTTTTTTTAGAGTCATTTGATGTCTGAAAAAGATTGAGTATTTCCTCATCCTCAGACCATAGTTATGAATATGTTTAATGATGATTTTTCTTTAGCAACTTGCACACTTTGTAAAAAAATCTTATACTTACTTTAGTAGCCAAAGGAGAGTTTATGCCACTTCCATTCTTGGACACTTTAACATTTTGGTGGACTCTAGTAAATTTAATCCTTATGAAAAGCAGAACATTTAATTAGAACATGAAAAAAAAACATGAAACATTAAAATGACCCTTAACACACACATACATATACATGCATTTTATAGAGTGCGTGAAAGAATTAAATCATAATTTAATGCATGTGTTACCTGATTGGACTTTCTTTTTTGTCAGGTGGGCACACCATCTCTGCTACAAAGACTCCATGTTTGGACTTGCATGTCTTTGGGGTGGACATCTTTACAGGGGTGTCCTGAGGTGAAGCAGCAGCATCCTTTAACTTGTCTTGTTTCTTGGTGTTCCTAATAGGAGTTGTTGGTGTGGCCTTAGGGGTTTGCCTGACAACAGCCTCTCTTCTAGACCTCCTCACAGCTGGGATGGAGGGAGTTGAGGTGATTGGAGGCTCCTCTCTTTTATCATCAACTTCAGAGTTGGTGGCCACCATTTCTTCTGCGGGAGGAGCAGCAGGTCCAACAGCAGGTGAGGTGGTGACTGCTTCCTTTTCTGCTTCACCCTTCTTTCCGCCTTTTCTTCCTGGTTTCTTTTTAGCTACCTTCTTTTCCTGAGGGGCAGCAGAGACTTGCTCAACAGGGGATGGAATTACAGTGTCCTCTTCGGCAACTTTTTCTGCAGCATCCACAGTCTTCTCTTCAGGTTGCCTCTGCTTAGCCTGACTCTTACCAGGCTTGGTTTTGGACCCATCCAGGCTGGGCTGTTTGAAGGCAGCCATGAACTGCTTCTTCTCTGCCTCACTGCACTTTGGTGTAGACTCACTCTCAAGCACAGCCAGCTCTAGATCTTCCTCTTGCAAAACCACATTGGATTTCCGTTTGACAGTCAAAGAGGTAGGTGGAAGTTGGTGTCCAGCCTCTGTGTGAGGGGGCGACGCTACATCTGCAGGGCTCATCGCTCCTCTTCTCCTGTTGAAGATAGAGGCTACCTTTCCCACAGGCTTGACTGCTTCCTGTTTGGGTGAGACTACATGCACTTCAGCCTGGATGGTGACGGTTCGGGGCGAGACCTGAAGAGGAGGCTCCCCAGAACCCACATTTTCTTCCGCTTTTGGGATGTCCAACTGCTCAGTGTCCATTTCCTCAGCCTCTGTTGTGATTTTACTTTCATCTCCTTTACCCTGTTCATCTTCTATGTCTTCTTGGCTCTGACTCCGCACAAACTCTTCAAAGGAGATAGTCACTGTGCTGTTGTTTAACTGAGACGCCTCATCCACATTAACCTCCATGCTAACATCACAGAAGGACTTTTCTGCCTCTTTCTCCTCTGGTTCTGAATACTTTGCCTCCTGTTGCTGACTCTTCCTAGTATTTCGTGCAGCAGTTTTGACCAATTTAGCTTTGTCATTTGAAGGTACAACTGGAGATAAGGCAATACTCTTCAGTTCTGGTTCATGTTTGCCATGGTTACCACATTTGGAACCATCATCATGATGTTCATCTTGTTCAACACAGACAGTCTTGGTTGCCTTCATCTCTGATGTTACAGCAGTGATAGAGGCCTCAGCACTAAGCTGGGCCAGCAGAGCTGCTGTATCGCTGCCAAGAATACCACAGCTGCTGGCTGGTTCTGCTGCACAGTCTCTGCTTTCATGTGATTCTTCTACAATCACACAGCTTGTCTCCTCAGCGAGGCTAAAGGTTTCAGCCTCAACAAGCTTCCTTGCAGCTTTGGTGACCTTTCTTCTCCTTTTCTGAGATGGCTGTTTCACTATGGCCTCTGGGCTGGTGTGTTTTTCTGCAGACTGGGACTTCTGACAGTTCTCTTTAGACTGTTCTGGTGAGCTGGTCTTTACTTTAGAAGACAGAGACTTTTGGCTAAAGTAGTCCCTGATGTTGTTGGAGCGAGGAGGAGAGAAAGGTTTCTCCACGGGCTTGGGCACCGGAGAGAAATAGTTTGTGATTGTCTTGACAACAGGACTGCCACCATCTTTGCGAGACTTCTTGCAAGGCTGTAAAGGGAGTGTCACAGTTAATCAAATATGAGAATGGCTAAGAATTAGAAATGTAACAGCTACTGAACACTATATATAACCCAAATCTGTGTCATTAAAATACCTGGGTGTCAAAGTCCTCAATGACAGATGCCATAGCCACAACACCAGCCATAATTTGAAGAGACCTAAAGTAAAAAAATAATAAAATAAAAAACATGGATATACACTTTGAGGTCTAAAAGAGCTGTAGGTCTCTGAAGAGAACAGCAGCTCAGGTGAAGTGTTAACTGGCTTTCCTAGTGTTTTAGTAATCTTGGTCACATGTCCTGTCAAACATGGAAATCCCTGGATCATCTCCAGTGAGGGAGCTTCATCATCTTTCTCTCTTCATCTTTCCCAGAATTATTCAGTAAAGGTGAAATTGCCATAAAAATAACATTTGGATGATGGAGAAACTAGCTGAATGACCAAGTGTTAGTTTGCAACCCAACAACCTGCAAATAATCACTTCGAGATGACTTATAGCTGATATGTAAACACATTTTGTTTTCCATAACACAGCAATATCTCTAAATGTTTATTGCACAATTCTCAAAACCCTTCAGTATTTTGCTGACACTGTTTACACTGTACACATTATACAGAGTACTGTAAAACAGCATTAATACTATGCTATACGGGAGGTTGTGTGTTCTGGTGAAGCAGAGTCAGTATTGGAAAACTGCTAATATAGAAGGCTGTATTCCATCTAGATAGTATACAGTAGAAGGCAGTATTTATAAATCATATAGAGGTAATTTTAAATTCCCATAGGGATAGCAAGTAACATGAACATTGTTATCATTCCCGACATGGCGCCCAGTAAGTTAGCACTACCAGTTTTTGTGCCAAATGACAGACAGGCAACCACAAAACAAAGGTCAGGAAAACACTCACCGATAATGCTGTAACTTCAGAGACTGTCTTCTTGGCGTTTCTTATTCACGCTCCCGTCTGTGTGAATGAACAACAGATGCAATGTTCATTGTGTGAGGAGGACAGCTGTTTGTTGCCAGCAGACATACAAAGTCCGCTGTAAAACAACAAGCTAGCAGACTTCGCTCGATGCTACTCTCAAAGTAACTCCGCTCCTCGCTGGTCCCAAAAGTGGTCGAAACATTTCCCACATGTCAGCCACGGATATATGAACGCAAAGTGAAAAACATTAAACTCGCATTTTCCGAATTGTTGCGAGTTTTAATCCAGGATACATTATTCTTGACGTGTGTTGCTCTTTCAAAAACGCGCCAGGCTGGTCGTGAATGAAGAGCGCCAAATATACGTGACCTTTTGCGTTGCAAAATTCCACCAATCACATGAAAGGATGCCATTTCGTCATCGCTTGACGTTTTCCGCCCATAACAAAGATGGCTTGTAGGGGTTCACTTATTTAACAGAGAGGAAAAAGTGACAGCTACCTCTGCTGGCTGCGCTGATTAAACATTTTTTACCCAAGTTTATTTATATTTTAAACATATAAAAACGTAAATAAATACACAGTTCTTGAAATAATTCTTAACACAACGCAGTTTTTTTTTTTTTTAAAAAGAGAAAGAAAAAATTTCATCTCTTTTTGTGTCATATGTCTAATCTTCTGGATAACATCATAGAACACTGATTTAGTTAACAAATTAATCCATTCAATGAAAGTGGGACCTTTAGGGCTTTTCCAGTGACTCAGGATAAGTCTCACTGTTGTAATTATACCCAGACTTAACACTTGAAACAGCCTTTTATTAATGCCTTTAAATTCTGTTTTATGGTTTGGGAGACATAGTTTGGGTGTCCTAGGAATAGGAAAGCCCAGTCCCTCCTCCATAGTCTTTAAGATTTCTTCCCACAGTGGATAGAAAACACTACGGTTCCATAGAGTATGTATTAGAGTCCCTTTCTTTTCATTACATTTCTAACATAAATTGTTTTCTGAAAGACCCATCCTTTTTAATGTACTATGGGTGAAATAGAATCTATGTACAAGTTTATACAATATCCTTGCACCAATTCAACATGAAATTATCACAGATTTTACCAGTGATCACAAACATCAAATACTTTGTCATTATATATTTAACTTGTGAGTTTTACAACAGAGGTATTATTTGAAGATAAATGTAAATAAATTGCAAAGAAAGCAATACATATATATTGAACTGTCCTAAGTAATATTGTTTCACATAGAATTGGCACCAATCTACACTTTCATATTAAATTCAATGAAGAGCATTTCATTGAACTGCCAGATTATTTATGATGATTCCTCCACATGCTCACCACCAATAGTAGTCAGTATCAGCAGCCACAATAATAAGCATCAAATAACCATCTCTGATGTTTACTGATGTGTGGAAATATGAAGCAACAGTTTAACCAAACCATGCACCACCAAAGCAACACATTAACCTGGCAGTGAAAGAGTCTAATAGGCCTAACTTTTTGTACTATCCAAAAGATGTCTCCATTTTTCAATGTGTGTACATCAGGAAGACCTGCAAAATTCTCAAGGACCCCACAGAACTTAGATGTCCTGTGGAGTTTGTGTTTTTTTTTTAAAATTCCTGTCAAATAAGAGATTGCAATGATTTTATAGTGCTGTATGTGTAATTCATCTTATGCATATTCATTTATTATCTCCAAGCATCACTTTAAAAACTCCAGAGTAACAAGTATGATCTCAGAGACACACACACACACCATGACTAAAGGCTGTGTTTTTTTGATTAAATTTCCCTTCAGCAATAGATATGTGGAAGTACAGTAAAAGTTGCCCTTTCTGTTCTTCAATCTAGCTCTCATTTCAGACCGAGTTCTCAAAGTACAGACTGTTCCCTTGTGTTGCTACAGATTGTTGTTGATTTGGACTGTTACGTCAGTTTCTTTCTTTTTATCAATATAGTTACCCAATGGAAACAGAAAAGTCAACAGCGTCATTGAAAACTATGCCTAATGTATGTGCTGTTTCCTGCTCTGGTAAGTGTTCTCCTTCTCCTCCGTAATACTCTACTGTATATCTATCTAAAGCTAATTGGCAGCCCACATCCCTGGTTAGGCTTTTAAATCATGCAAACAACTAAACAAATGTATGTTCACTATTTCCTTTCATCTGATCTGATTTCAAATTTACAGGATAAAATCCTCCAACAGCTGGTTTCACTGATCTTTTTCTCTCTGGTTTAACCACGTTCATATGTTGCTGTAAGTCTCAGGAGAAGATTAAGATTTGGGAGGCTTCAAATTGGCATTTAAGAGTTAATCACAGCAGCATTTGCTAACAATAGATGTCCTTCTTTGTATTATTGGATATGAAGTTGTATTGACATTATTGTTTTTATGAATATATTTGTAATTGATATGGATGATGTTGTGTGCCTATACAGGCACATGTGATTAAATTACTGGTCTATTCTTCTCATGATGATATGCAGACCAGTCAATCAGTTGATTTTATAGGAAAGACACCTTACTCATTTTATATAATGCACTACGTCTCTCTTACAGGGAAAAGTCACAACTGTCCAGAGCTGAGGATTGTGTTGATAGGTGGAAGAGAATTAGGCAAAGCCAGTGATAAGAGTGTGATTGGCAACATCATACTGGGTAAAAGAGTTTTTGAGACCAACAGAAGAACTGCTGAGAGTGTTGTGAGGCAGCAGGAGGTACATGGCAGACATGTCACTGTGGTTGATACTCCAGGCTGGTGGTGGCGCTATCCACTACAAAATACCCCAGAGCTGGATGAGAAAGAAATCGAGAACAGTGTCCATCTGTGCCCCCCAGGGCCTCATACTTTACTTCTAGTCATTCCTGTTGGTTTAGTATTTCCTTGGATCTTCAAATCATCACTAGAAGAGCACCTGCAACTTTTCCACAAAGGGGTGTTAAATCACACAAAGGGGTGTTAAATGCTGTTTAGTGTAGATGCTCCATGTACTGATAAAGGTTTAGAAGATGAAATCAGTATGTGGCCAGCACTTCAATGGATTCTTGAACAGTGTGGAAACCGAACACATGTTCTCGATATCAGTAACAGATGGAATAGTCCTCAAGTCATAGTGCTTTTCAATAAAATAGAGGCAATGGTTGCAGAAAACAGTGGTAATCGCTATTCTGTTGATAGTGCTGTTGTAGTGCACACAATTGTTCTGTTCACTAGAGGTGACTGGCTGGGAGTGAAGACTGTGGAAGAGCGTATAGAGAGTGAGGAAGGTCTGCAGTGGCTAGTGGAGAAGTGTGGGAACAGGTATTACGTCTTTGACAACATGAACCACAGTGATGAGAAGCAGGTGACTGAGCTCCTGGAGAAGATTGAAGAGATGTGGTCAGGAAACAAAGATCCTCATTATGAAGTCGGCCTGGGCCCTGCAGAACAGATGGTGGCAAGGAAAGAGGCTGGACACAAGATGGCTGAAATTATTAGGCAGACGACTCAAAGACAATCAAGAGTACTAAGAGAGTTGTTTAGAGGTAATCAAGAAATTACCATGTATAATTCCTTCAGTTATTATTATTGTTTCATGATCAAAACATGTCTCCTAAAACATTGGTTTAGTAAGAAATCTTGTATTTTTTTCCAGGAGAGATGCAGTCACTCACTGATATGAAGGTTGTATTTGTTGGCAAGAAAGAGTCAGGGAAGAGTATGGCAGGAAACAGAATCCTTTTTGAAGAGCTGTTTGACACTGCTTGGATGAAGAAGGTAACCCAATATATGGCCTAAACTGAAACAGAAAGCTGAAAATAATATGGGAACAGGGTTTCTGGGAACAAGCTTTGATTTGTTAAGTCTGCTATGATTATAAGCATGAACATAGATATAATTTTTGTTTTGCTTTGTTACCTCTGTGTAGGAATTCCAAGATCAGAGATGAAGCGCAATGTCTACAAAGCACCAACAGCGAAATCGGTGGAGTAGATATCACAGTCGTTGAGGCACCAGGCTGGTTTACCAACACGATGACACCTGACTGGCTCAGAGGTGAAGTTCTATGCAGTATCTCCATGTGTGCTCCGGGCCCTCATACATTTCTCTCGGTTATTCCCCTTACCAAGGCATTTACAGAGAAAGACCAGAAAGCAGTAGTAGATCTTTTGACGCCATTCGGTGAGAGAGTCTGGAGACACTGTATGGTGCTGTTCACTTGGGGAGACTGGCTCACAGACAGATCCATTGAGGAGCACATTGCCAGAGAAGGCAAGGCCCTCCAGTGGCTTGTGGAAAAGTGTCAGAACAGATACCATGTTCTCAACTGCAATCGTTTTGGAGATGGTTTTTTGGTCATAAAGCTGTTCCAGAAAATTATTGACATGGTAACACGAAACAAGGGCCACTACTTTACCACTGAAGACAAGTTGGGAAACAACGGATACCAGTGCTATCAAGGCAAGCAAGACAAGCTATGCTGACAGAAGAGGAGTGGAACAGGAGGGAGCAGGAGCTGATAGACCATATGCTGAAAGCTGTAGCACAAGATCCCGAGGAACCAATGCCACCACCTGTGAGGATGACGGCTAGCATTGATGAAGCTTTCATTCCAACCAGTGAGTTTGATATTATATATTATTATACTCAGATATATGCATTGCTATTATGAATTACACCATTCAACTTTTCTCTTTTTCTCAGTGAGCGGAGGTGCTCCCTCAGAGGTTGGAAGCACATTTTGGAGTCAAAAAGCACGTGCTAGGGTGTCTGAATGGCAGACTGTTAGAGTTGGGAGCTCTGAAGTTACCTTGGGGGTTGGCAGCATGAGTGCCTCAGTCAGTTATGTGGAGAGGTTGGATGTGAGCCCTCTGCCAGATGACAGTCATCAACCAATGACACAGTTCTCAGAAAAAGACAAAATCATGTTAGACATCGTTCACCATCCTAGGGTCTCCACAGACATTGTGGGAACCCAACGCAGACACTCTTGTTAAGCACAACAAATGTAGCACCAAAACAAAAAGAAACATAGTGGAACGAAAACTGACTGGTGACAGTGATGGAAATGAAACACTTGCAAAAATGCCAACAGGAAAAAGCCACTGGACTGGACTGGATGGCTCCATATCTACTGGGAGTAGTTTTTGATGGCAGATAGTTTTCTGGTGTTTTAGCAAGCATAAATATTGTTTATGGTTTCTTCTACTGTCATTATAAACTGTTATAATCTGTACATTAATAATTGACATGTTAAGGAAGAAAACAACTGAGCAGTGGTAATGACTTACATAAACACAGAGATCAACGAAGCAAACAAATGTTCAAGTTTACACTTTACAGGCTTGAAAAGCGTACTGAATACTGAAAAGGTAGTGATCATAGTCTTACAATAATGTTAACCTAACAATCATAACTGTATAGAACACATTTTAGTCATATAAAGGATATGGAAAATAATTATGGAAATGCCAACATGATTAGTTCCAGTAATGTTGTATGAGTATCACAAATTGAAATGCAGTATTGACTAATGCAATGACTAATAATAACATAACATGTTCTCTTAACTGAATACTTCATAAATATCAAGAGACTGTATTTACACTGTCTGGGGTAGTCTGTTATTTCACCAGTGATGGAGTTGTGCAGAGAGGATCTCTCATAAATATATTGGTGAGGCTCACTTATTATTAAACACGCCTCCTAGTGTCAAACTCTGCACATATTTCATTCTGCACAGTGAAGCTCAAACATTCAACTGTAAGAACAGGAAGAAAACATATTTTTGAGTGGAGGGGGACTTAAATTAATTTTCCCTATTAAAGTTAAAAATACATTGTCTGGTGTGATAAATTCAAACAGCAATAATCAAAGCAAATACTATTTGAATGTATCATGTTTCGCCAGTGGCAAGTGTTTTTGTTATTATTTCAAGGAGCTAAACTGGGACGCGAATGAACCTTCCCGGCCGCCGTCGTGTCTCCAGCGCTTTCCTTATCCTGTCAGTTTCTTGACTTTGCCCCCCTCTCTCGCGCAGCTCTTATCCCGGTTTTCTGCTCTGTGCTCGGGTCAACATGTCTGAGTACAACGCGGTACCTCCACCCGGCTCCGGGGCCCCTCTCGGCGGACAGGCAACTCTCGGGAACGGAGCAGGAGGCGTCAAGAAAGATGCATTTGCGGACGCGGTGCAGCGGGCCCGGCAGGTGAGATGTGACAGGAGCATGTCTGGAGGAAGGGCTAGCTAACTAGTTAGCTTGAGGGCTAGCATCGTTGGCACAGTCTGACACATAACACGGGGCTAAATATTTTGGATTCACCTGTTTTACCGAGTTAACGGTTTTTCAACAAATGCACAATTAAGCTAGTTACGCTGACATGTCATGTCTCTCCTTGTTGGCTAATATATACGTTACAAACCATTGACGACCGCAAAACCCACAGTGTAAACAACAATAAAACAACAAATTGGCTCTATTAATATTATTATTTAAATTCACTGGCCACCTCTAAGTTAATGAAGGAACGACATTAAATGTGTGACTATTAGCACTTGCAGAAGATGTTTAAACATATTGTTTTGGGTGATTTAAAAGTGACATGAAATACACACATGGTAGCAAAGCGCAGCCTTAAGGCCCGGAAAATAAAACATTTAAGATAAGGCACCAGTGCATCAAGGTAGTGTAGTAGCTACTGTATCCAGTCTGGCATCATGGTATCCACAGTATAATAGTGGATCTCTTGGGCCATCAAGACGGAGCTCTATTCATTGTTTAGCTTATAAATATGTTAATTTGTGCACACATTTCACTGGCAGAGTAGTATGGTCAGGGATTTTATAGTTTACTTGTCATGGTGACTTCTACTTGTGTGTTACAGATTGCAGCCAAGATCGGGGGCGATGCTGGTCCTCCCATGAACAACAACAACAACAATGCATCAGATGGCTTTCCGTTCACTCCACAGAAACGACAGCTGGAGGATGCAGGTAGAGATTACTACACTGTTTAAATGCACACTTGATTTTGGCACATGCAGTCCTCCTCACTTTCATTTGCTCACCTGACAGATGAGCCGGAGAGCAAGAAGCTGGCTGCACAGAGCGACTTGGATTCAGCCACAGCGTTGTGTGAGTTTCATCCCATTATGTTATGGTCTGTTTACTTCCTGCTGAGGGATGTTTATAACCCACAGTTGACCTTTCCAGTTGTACAGTATTCCTGTTTCAGTAGTTTGCCCTTTTACCCTTGCCTGTCCACGCTTCCTGTGCTCTGTCTGTGTCACATTCTCATCTCACAGTCCATCAGTAATCCAAATCCTCTGCCTTGCTCTGTTTTCTCACTCTCTCTTTCTTTCTGTTGCTGTCCCATCTCAGCTATTGGCGCACAGCTAGCTGCTCTTGCACATCAAAGGTGAGAGTTTTCACTTGATTGTGTGTTGTGTAGAAGTATAGGGTCTTTTGTAGCAAATACGCAATTAGAAAGTTGTGTGACATGCTGCTGCCTTTTTGTCATCCTTGCTTGCTGGTGATGCCAGGCCCGCCTCTTCCACAGAGGAGTACAGTGTTCCAGACAGCATGGTGGGACTCAGTGAGTGCAGACCAAATCTTTTTTTAGCACATATTGATGCCACAGTGATCCCTTTCTGTGATAAAAGACACACATAAATGCCACTGCTGCAAATGTGACCCACCAGCAACGCACAACTTTTTCTGTCTTTGTCTGCAGTTATTGGCCGCGGAGGTGAACAGATCAATAAGATACAACAGGAGTCAGGTTGCAAGGTGCAGATAGCTCCAGGTACTGTCTGTTATTTTTAAAATTTTAGTTCGCAATGTTATTTTCCTTTTGCTGTTGAGGTGCGTTACATATGTACTCTGTCTGTGTCCAGACAGCGGAGGCCTTCCAGATAGAAGCGTCTCTCTCACAGGTTCACCCGAGTCCATACAGTAAGTTTCAGACTTAATGCAAACAGGCTCATTGTTATTTTATGTGAAAGCATCAGAAATGGTCACCAATGATGAAGCAGGTTGAACTGTGTCAAATACCAAAACTATTAAAAAATGTTTGTTGCCTAATCAAAAAACATATAATTCACTTTGTTGGAAGCCCCATTCAATTATGCCATTTCTAGATCTGTAATGACTTATTGCTTAATTTCATAAGTACTACATGACATAATATTAGGTCAGTGTCCTTTGCCATTATATTAGCTGTGAATCCACATGTTGACATGATTTCATATAAAATGGATATTGAGTAACTGGTCAGCTCTTCCCCGACTAGGAAAGCCAAGATGCTTTTGGATGAGATAGTGTCACGAGGGAGGGGTACACCCCCATCTTCTTATCATGAGTCCACCAACGGGCAGAACGGCGCGGTTCATGAGATGATGATTCCAGCTGGCAAGGCAGGACTTGTCATTGGCAAAGGAGGAGAGACTATCAAACAGCTACAGGTATCTGTCACTTTATAAACTATAACTATCTTGACGGCTTGTTTCCAGAGATACGTGGGACAGTTTTACTGAAAAAGCACTTTGAAATGCACTAACCCTCCGATTGATTGAGCTGTTTTTACAGACTGGCAATTTTGCAATGTAGTATCTTTACTGTTTTATATGTGAAAAAGTTTCATAAAATCTTCATTTTTTTTTCTCCAGTGGTACCTAACTGTAATATTTAATTGTGTGATATTGCAGGAGCGAGCAGGGGTGAAGATGATCCTGATCCAGGATGCCTCTCAGGGACCCAACGTTGACAAGCCACTGCGTATTATCGGAGATCCATACAAAGTCCAGGTACAAAAATAAAATCAGCTCATCCAGTTAAAAAATGTGTGGTGCTGTGTTGCCATCTACTGTAATCATTGTGTCTTTCCCTTCAGAAAGCCCAGGAAATGGTGCAGGAGATTTTGAGAGAGAGAGACCATGGGGGTTATAGTGAAAGAAATGACTACGGCTCTCGCATGGGAGGAGGCATGGATGTAAGTTTGTGTTTGGGAGAAAGATTAAGAATGGGATCAGGGGACTTTGAACCAAATCCAAACACATAAAAAGTAGAGCAAACATCTGGAACCATCTTTTTTCCAATCAGATCGCGGTACCACGACACTCGGTCGGTGTGGTCATTGGGCGCAACGGAGAGATGATCAAGAAAATCCAGAATGATGCAGGAGTTCGGATACAGTTCAAACAAGGTAGAACCCTCTCATGACTTTATACTGGTTGCATTTACAGATATTTCACATGTTTTGATGCAACATCTTGCATTGCCTTTACATGCAGGTTCTCATAAGTGTCAAGACAACTTGCAAATTTGATGTTTGATGCCACTAATTGACACAGTGAACCAATTTAAAAAATAATCTTAAATAACATTGATCCTGATTGAAGACGGGGCCTCATTGTCCGTCTTTCATACCCTCAACATCTTTTGTTGTGAAGGTTGGTCAGAGCTCATAAACCAGACACCAGAGCAATGACCTTGTTATCCGTAAAAAAAAAAAAAAACAACTTGTTTGCAAGAGCTACAGAGTTGGTGTTGATTCTCAGTGGGCCCAGCACTACAAGTGAACCTTTCATTCAGTAATCAGTGTTAATATCAAAAACATTCCTTAATGCAATTTAAATCTTTCTCTCAGATGATGGGACTGGTCCAGATAAGATTGCCCACATCAGCGGACCCCCTGACCGCTGCGAACATGCAGCACAGATCATAAATGACCTGCTGCAGAGCATTAGGGTCAGGGAGGAGGGACAGGGGGTATGGATCACTCTCACACACACACACGCATGAACTGTCACACTCCGAAGCATGCTTTTAGCCACTCATAATCTAATACACACATTCCCTAAAATGTAGTAAAGTATCATCTTAATCAGTTGTGGCTGATAATAAATGTATAGCAGCAGGCTTGAGGTAGTTTATTTATTTTTTGCTTTAGAGCTGCATAATGTTTGCATCAGTGGATCTAAACTCTTAAAAAAATGCAATATCCTCCACTTAAGTCATAAAACCCTTTTTATTCAATATAAACATTTCTTTGAGACACACTTACTATATAGCAATATGCTAAGGCTCAGGCTCTCTCCATCATCCACAGGGCCCCCCAGGTCCTCCAGGAATACCTGCAGGCAACAGGGGCCGAGGTGGGGGACAAGGTGGTTGGGGGCCCCCCGGAGGGGAAATGACATTCTCTATTCCTGCCCACAAATGTGGGCTTGTGATTGGTCGGGGAGGAGAGAACGTCAAGTCCATCAACCAGCAGACAGGAGCCTTTGTGGAAATCTCACGGCAGCCACCCCCCAACGGAGACCCCAACTTCAAGCTGTTTATCATTCGTGGCTCACCGCAGCAGATTGACCACGCCAAGCAGCTGATTGAAGAGAAGATTGAGGTATTTTTGGTTTTAGTTACTGAACATGAAGGCAAACTGATAAGCAGCAGCTAGAACAAAAATGATCATATCTCAGTTGGTTTTCTTAACTTTGTTAAATTTCTTCTATGCTGAATGAGATTATTTTACAAATACCGCTAAATTTTAATTATTTTGTGTGTTCCAGGGTCCTCTGTGTCCTGTGGGCCCAGGGCCAGGTGGACCAGGTCCTGCTGGTCCAATGGGTCCCTACAACCCCAACCCATACAACCCTGGGCCACCTGGGGCCCCTGGGCCACCACAGTGAGTAGCTACAAACAGTGAGCAACTACACAGAAAGTACTGCAAGAGCTGTCTTTGTCACTTTACTTCATTTACAAACATATAAGCAGACCTGAAGAACATTTAAGATCTTATTTCTCATTATGTCAGGGTGATAATACTGAGAGGGGTTTGACACTATAACATTTTTCTCCACAGTGGTGGTCCTCCAGGTCCTCACCAGTACACTCCTCAGGGTTGGAGCAACACCTACCAGCAGTGGCAGCCGCAGGCACCCCACGATCCCAGTGAGTCACCTTTGACTTCACTGCCTCTGCTGGTTTTCAGGGGTTAATGATGTTGAATCATGTTTATTTCAGCTCATTTCAGCATGTCGGCCCTCTTTATATACACATCAATACTACTTAACTACAATCTATATGTTTTACTGTATCCCAGTCATGTCAAATGAGTGATGACATTTTTTTTTCTAAATCTGGGATGGTCATCAGGAGTTCTGGTGGAAATTTTGTGATGAGATGCACTGTCTTTACCATAAGCATCTCTGGCTAACCGTGTCTCTGTTTCCCCCCCTGGTCTCCAAGCCCGGTCTCCAGGCCAGTAGCAGGGGCTCACCCTCACCCTATGAGGACCTCACCCCCTCCACCCTGCATCTTTTCTAGGCAAGGCAGCAGCCAATGACCCCAACGCAGCGTGGGCGGCCTACTATGCTCAGTACTACCAGCAGCCGTCGGGGGCTGTGCCAGCCCAGTACCCCTCAAACCCAGGTGGAGGTGCCCAAACTGCAGGCGACCAGACCCAGCCCGCACAGACACCGGGGGGCCAGCCAGACTACACCAAGGCCTGGGAGGAGTACTACAAGAAGATGGGTGAGGCTGTCTACAGCTTTCCCGAGCACATTTTTATCTTAGTGCTGAATTGATTAGCTTTAATCAGTCGGATCAACAGAAAAATCCATGACAACTTTAATGATAGGTGGTTTGCTTTTAGTTATTCATAAAGTATAATTTATAAAGTAAAACCTAAAAACATACAACATCCTTGTAAGGATTAGCTTTTTCTCTATTTCATAGCATTGTAAATTGAATATCTTTAGACTTTTTGAGTGTTGTTGGACTAAATTAGCACTTAACCATTGTCCCTTTGGGAGCCTGTGATTTCATAGACAAAACAATTACTAAAAAATTAATTATCTCCATTAATAATGAAAATAGTTGTTAGTTAAAAGCCAAAAATCTCATAGTACTTGATGAAAGACAGAAAAAATATCAAAACCATTTTTGTAATTTCTGATGTTTTATTTAGGGAAATGATTCAGCATCCCTAGTGTCTCAATCTTTCCAGCCACAAACTGATTTGTATAATTTGCACAATGAAGGGAGGTCGATGTTTTGCACAGAAAAGAAAGAAATATCTTGTGTAAAGAAAAGAAAACTGAATAAATGACATGCAGCAACAGGTTGAGGTACAGCTTGTCAGTTTTAGTTCTGCTTCCTAAAGACATCTTTGTGGTGAGCTGGGCCATGTCTCTCTTGTCTCTCGCCCCCCCCCCCCCAGCTCAAGCAGGTGGCTCCGCTCCGGGGACAGCAGCTGCAGCTCCAGGAGCAGCAGGGGGAGCAGCACCCGCATCAGGAGGCCAGCCGGACTACAGCGCAGCCTGGGCAGAGTACTACAGACAGCAGGCTGCGTACTACGGACAGACAGGACAGGCCTCCGGTCAGCCAGCCACTCCCCAGCAAGGACAGGTTGGTATAGAAACAAAAACGGTTTCATTGTGGGCTAGAAAACACTTCCTGTTTCGTGTGCTGTAGTAAGTCCAGTTCCCTTTAGTGGTTTTCACACAAAGCCTGTGCTTTGTTTCAACATCTTTATTTCAGGCGCAATGAAAGTTCATGGCAGAAGTTCTCTGATGCCTGAGAGAGTTGGGATGATGAAGAGGACCCTGAACTTAAGGCCAGGATCTAGCCTATTAAGTTTTATTTTTTTATTTTTTATTTGTTGTGAGGGGAAGCGAAACCCTTCCTCGCCACCAAACATGACCTGGATACTTTTTAATAAAAAAAAATGTTAACTGAACAAACGTTCTAGTGCTTTGCTGCTGAGGGGAGGGAGAAGACTGATCATCTCGTCATGACAGGTGCACAATTTTTGCAAAGCTTCTCAATGCCTCTACGTAAATATGCTGTTACGAACATGGAAGCCTGCAAATGCTTACTTCATTGCGGAGGAGACTGAGTTGCCAGTACATCTATCTCGTCTGCCTTTTATTAACTTCTTAAGATTTCTAAGTCCCATTTTTTTTTTTTTTTTTTTTTTTAAAGCACTTGCCTTCATATTGCAGTGTTAAACTGAATTACGCAAAGCTGTTAGAACTATAGTCATATGTATCTGGAACAGGCAATTAATCAGAGAAATCATTTTTAAAGCTCATTTGATTTGCTCAGTCTTTTGATTTCTTTTTTTAAAATTAAAGTGTCACATTACCTCTGCTGAGGCTTGCATGGTGTTTAGCTATTTCAACATTTGGATGGTTTTTCTTTTTGTTTATTAATGCGTTCACCAGTACAGTACTTTGTATGAGTGAGCCAGTTTTATAGTGTACTAATGGAATTATATAATGTTGATTTATGCATGTGGGATAATTGTTGAAAGCTGCTAGAGGTAGATTTTTAAAACACTTACAAGTAAGGCATCTAACAAAGAGCGGGGTAGCCCTTCATCTTCAGTCGGCCTTTTACTGGAGATATGAAAGTTGTAATGATGACACGTGGCAGGGATTAAGATGCAAAGCCATGAGCTGTTTTAGGGATTCAAAAGTTTATGTTAAGATATTTCATCAGGGGAGGCCATGAAAGGTTTTACACTTCATCCTGGTGTCCTTGAAGGTTGAAGGAAAAATTATTTTCTTTGTTTATTAGCCATAGGCTCCAGGATGTATGCGCCTTATACCAGGTTAGGCATCGTTGTCTTGGCCCTGCCATAAATCCCCATGTGTGAGGATCACTACATAAAGATTGTTGAGACTGCTATCTATCTCTGTGTTCATCTCTGGGGTTGCAATGTCTACCACTTTGTTAATGTAGTACGTTTGGTTTATGCTCCCACGATTTCAGACTTTTCTCCTTCCCTCAGTTTATTTTTGCTTTTTTGCACACATCTACCAATACTCCAAGCTCTTGCCTCTTTAAATGTCCATTCTGGAGACCAGAAATGGTTTTCAAATTCGGCCGGCTTGGTGTGAACCTGCTCTTAGTTACACACATACCGCTAGTGGGCATTCACCTTAATGAGGCAACTGCATATGTAGTCTTTGTAACTGTCATGTAGGGACTTTAAGGTGGAGTCTTTTCTCATGTGGAGGTTTTGGTCATTTTGTTCCCCTGCAGCTCAGACAGGTGCAGGTTCTACCACAATGGGAACAGGCTTCCTGTCTCTGCCTGTACATGTCATGAAAGACACTACAGTTGTTCTATGTTGCAGTTGAACTATGCTGTGATTGTGTTTCATCTCAGATTTGCATGTTACTGCTTTTTACTTTTCACATCTTGGTTTACAGACGCCAACGGTCTGTCCACAGTCATTGTGTGCAAAAGAATGAAATTTAGTCTTCCAACGTGTCCCTCTTTATTATATATGTACATACATTCAGCAATATAAAGCTGTTGGTTTTGACTTACAGAGATGTATCAAGTATGATTCTTGTATTCTGAATGGCAGCTGTGAGCCTGCCTCTGGCAGCAGTGTTGATATTGTTAATAAATGACCACCAGCAGCAATACTGTGAATTAAAAAGGGGCAAGTGTCAATTACTTACAAATGTGTGTTGAATATTTTGTTGTGTTTCATATTCTTTTACAAACAGTATGAACATAAAACTAAAACAGCCTGTTGTCTCCAGACACAACAGAAGCACAGTTCAGAGAAATCACCACTAGATGTCAATAGTCTTCCACTGATTGATTGATAAATCAGACTGTGCTGCGAAGACAAGACCGGGTTATTGACGTATAAATATACAGACGAGTGATACTGAAGCTGGTCCAGGTCTGAATGCTTGACTGCTACAGTGAGGGGATCTGGTGGCTCTGTTATGCTGTGGGGGGGGCATTTTGCTGGCATAATATGGGTCCACTTGTCCCCTTAGAGGAATGGGTGACTGCAAATCAATACAAAGTTGATCTGAGTGATCACCTTTATCCTTTTTATTGAAACATGTCTCATGATGGGAATGGTTTCTTCCAGGATGACTGCAGTGGAAATTTAAGATGAATTCACAGAGAGCGAGGTGTCTTTCAGAGTTTTATTGCAATATCCAAAATACGTATTTGTAAGTCCAGATCTCCAAATTTGCTAGGCTGAAGAGATACTGAATGAAGTTCGGTGTTGGTGTTTCCATATACAACCACATGCATCACAATCATCTCATATTCATCACCCTAACAGTTATTTGTAATTAATTCACTGTGCCCTATGGATGGGGACATTGTCATCCAGGAAGAAACCACTCCCATCAGGATAGAAATGTTTCATAACAGGATAAAGATGATCACTCAGATCAACTTTGTATTGTTTTGCAGTGACCCTTCCCTCTAAAGGGACAAGGTGACCCAAACCATGCCAGCAAAATGTCCCCTACAGCATAACAGAGCCCCCAGATCCCTTCGCTGCAGGGGTCAAGCATTCAGACCTGAACCGGTTTTTCCTTTAATTTGTCACCTGTCTGTGTATATTGAAAAGAGTAACTGACATAACACTCAAAATCTCCAAACTTGTGAATCAAAAAAATCTGAGGAAGACTGTGTGAGTCCTGTTTGGTCTGGCGTGTCACAGTGTCTCAACACTTCAGACACGTGTTTTGTTTTTTTTTCCTTTCAGTTTATCAGCCATCTGTGCATGTGTGCAGTCAAGCATTTAATCCTATACCTCAGAAACCTACTGTGCCACAATATCTTTAACAAACAAGTGCACTGCACCCATGACATGTAAAGCATGGCAGTACACCATGTACACCATGGCTTTATACTTGTCAGCAAAATCTACTTTGTATTTTTCAGAACTCTTGATGGTTTTGTAGTAACTTTCATGCCACATTTTGTTTTCCAGCTTGACTGCTGAAACTGAAAAAAACACATGCGAAGTGTTAAGTCTGCACAAGCATGCAGAAGTAAGACGTCATAAAATAGATTCACGGTATTTGTGGTTTCTGTTTCAGCAACTTACTTGGTACATTGCAGCAGAAGTGGTAATAGTGTCTGTGTGAAAAGCATGACCCCGGAAGTCACACTGTTTTTCTAAACAAAAAAAACAAAAAAACAAAACACTTAAAACGTAAGATCACGGATGCATGTCAGACAGCAAACCTGTGTATTAACCGCAAAGATTATAAATACTAATGTGTGAAATGACTGTTCAACTTTTACTGAACTTTCAGGGGAAAAAAAAAAACTACAAGAGGGAAAACAAGCACATTTTTAAAAATTCTTTAATTTATATCTTTAAAATTAAAAACATCTGAATTGCATTCTACCACCTCCAAAGGCACAGTCATACTTATAGCAGACCAAATCCATAAAACACTGCCACTGAACATCTTTTTTTCTCAGTTTGTTTTGTACATAAGAAACAATGCACTATAAAAATGACTTAACATTTTTTTTTTACTGGGTAAACAATGGCCATTCTATATGCTGTAGATCATTAAAAGACTGGAGTGATATGTACTCAGCTGTGGTAGCATTAGACTCCCTAGAAAGGATAATGTGCTGGTTTGAGGCTCACAATGCCCTGTTGAAAACATTGCAGCTATTTAAAAGACATTGTATTTAGAAATCCAAAGATGACATGTTTATAACAACCAATCTTGACAAACAGTGTTTAAGAATGTGGATGTTTGAAGCAAAACAAAGCCATTGGCAGGAAGGTGGAAATGCAGTGAGATGAAAGTACATTACAGTGGAGGGAGATGAGTGTTGAGGTTGAGGACTGTGCAGATAAGAGTCATCAGATCTCACACCCAACGCTTCAAAACCGCACTGAGTGGCACGCGATGAATCTGACACCTGCAACCCACGTCAAAAACACACAAAGGACGTCTAAAGAAATGAAAAACATTTGAGAGCACTCTGTCGGAGTTTCAAAGACATTAGTCAGTATGTGCAAAGAGGCAGGGCGTTAGCCTGTTTGTGGGAGGAAAAATGTCATCAGATATGATATAGGATTGAGAGCTGAACATACAATCACAAATCAATAATGCACACAAAGGTTGTTTACAATGTGTGACAACACAGCACCATACACTGCACAAGAGGTTCACTTAGTGACAACAAAATTCAAAATAGTGGATAAATACAGTAGAATATAAGTATATCACCGTTCTTACTCAGGCACAGTCCTCCTTAAAACATAGAAAGATCATTTAAAAACAATGGGATTTGGGATCAAAGTAAACAGGTTTGGCACAGACATGGAAAAATCTATTCAAATAAGGCTGGAAAATGATATGTCAAAAGGAAAATGAGGCCACAGAGGAACTTATTAGATGGACAGGAATGAAGCACTTTGAACATAAATACATGACACAGTACAGTATCTCTCTCGTGGAACCAGATGTTCAGTATAAAGAGAGGATTTTTTTGCAGCAACTAATGAGAGCCCCTATTCCACAGCCGTAGCTTTATCTTTACAAGTGTGTGTAGCAGCTGCGACAGGCACTCCAAGAACACAAGAATGTTTTTCTTTACAGGCAAATGAACACAGGAAATCTACGCACGTCTCCCAAATTATATTTGAATGCCTTTAGAAAATATCTACAGTTGGAACAGTCAACACTTGGCATGACTCACAGTCACACAACCAGACATACACACCTGCGACACAAGTATACACAACCATTATGGAAAAGCGTGTTCAGTCGGTCTCCAGAAGTAACAGCAGAGTGTGTGACCCCGGTGCTCATACGAGCATACAGAAAACACACAACAGGGGCTATGAAACACACACACACACACACACACACACACACACACACACACACACACCTCAAAAATCCCAACCGCCTGTATTCCACAAATGTCTCTTCCGCTTTTGAATACCTTTTAGGAATTAAAAATAACTAAATTCAGCAACCATTTACTGCTGAAGGTCCACTTTGCATTCTCCTCCTGTAGAGGTTACCTTAACACACACACACACACACACACGCAAACACACATCACAGTATTTTCAAGACCACTTTGATACGGCAGTGACAGTACTAGGAGGATCTAGGGTGAGTACAAGTTTCTCAGCGAGGAGACAGCAAGGCTACAGGTTGCAATGTGATGAAAGAGAAAACAAAACACATGCCTGGCTTTAGTTCATTTTTACAGATCCATACAACTGAAGGTTAAAATGCTCTGTGTTACTCACTTTGCATTGAGAGATTCTGGTTTTTGAAGCAACATCCTATCGCAATTCCAATGATTGCGTATTGAATCAATAGCGCCAACAGGTGTTTATGCCATCCAGGCAGCAGCAGTACTGAGTGGGTGTGTGTTTCGATTGTGTGTGCATAAACATGTGGGAGAGTTACAGTATGCAGGACAGACTGCACACACATTTACAAGATCTATATACATGTGTCAAGTGTATAAATTAGTGTTCTTTGTACATCTCTATATATGTGTGTATGTGTGTGTGTGTAATCAATATAATCGACCCACGTCCAGTGGTGTTACTCTGTAGTTAGTTGTCAGTTGAGCCAGTGGTGAAAAGGACTCTCTGGTCAGTCCTGGCCAGCTTGGCAGGAGGCTCCAGAGACTCGTCTCCTAGCACCACGCCGTCTGAGGGGAGGGACAGCTCTTGACCTTCCTCATCACTCTCCTCCTCCTCTTCCTCTTCTTCTTCTGAGATAGACATCAGTTGTTACTATACAGACAAGGCTTGGAACATGAATGCTGTTAGTCTGAGTCACAGTGCAGAGTGTAATTACCTTTGTCAGGATCCAGCTGGTTTAGACCCCGGCCTAAACTGGCAAACTAATGACAAAGGGGGAATGTGTTACAGCTCTAAATATGGCTTACATAGTTTGTTTAATTTGGGCATGTATGTATGTATGTATGTATGTATATATATATATGTATATATATGTATGTATGTATGTGTGTGTGGGTACCTCTCCCATAACAGCAATGGGGGTCTCTCCTTTAGCCTGGGCTACTCTGTGCTCTATCAGGTAGTACATGTACTCATCATACAGCAGGCGGATCAGGTGAAAGGAACCAAAACTGGCTGCACTCCGCAGGGTCAGGTCCCTAATCACCATGGAACTGGAGACCAGAGAAGGTGGGAATTCAGCCATTGTGCAACATATATTTTGTAACTGTATCACTTCTTCTCTAACACCAAATAGGTCATGCCTGTGTGTGTGTGTGTTTTGCTATGGCACAATTCTGATCCTAAAAACTCAAAGAGAAATTAAAACAAAAACATGGTTAAATTGTGCTGAAAGTTGGAACATGGTTATGATCTACAACCCTCTTCATGAACTGCTTGGCAGTAACATTTCAGCCCCATTCTTCCTTGTCTTATAACCTGCTATCGTCTCTCCTATTACTGTCTTATCGCACCTGTAAAAGGACCACTTGAGCAGGAAGAGCTTGGCAGCCTTAGGGAAGGTAGGGCTTTGTTGGTAGGGCTTTAGGACCTGGGAGACCACACCATCCAGCCATGCAGCCCACTGCTCCAGGGAGTTCTGCTGCTGCAGGGTCAGCTTAAAGTCCTGCTCTAGCCGCTGGACAACACGGTCTTCACATCGGCACACCCATGAAGCCTGCTCCTGCAAACGGTTCACAGGATGAAGGTAATGAGTCAGTAAGATGCAGTCACACCTGCCATTAGTTGTTGCCAAGACACAGCATCACAACGAGGTCGAGTTTTCTGTGTTTAACCACATGCGTGAAACTCTCTGAGGGAAGGAGAAAGAGAGTGAGTTTCTGAGAAAAAGCAATAGGGCTTGGGTGTACATTTCCTGGGTAGCGAAGTTGCAGAAAAAACCCACTTACACCAGATATGCTGCATATGCACAACACTCAAACCAATAAAAGATTAAACCACAGACACCGACATTCCTGTGAATTGACATGAATGTTGCTGGTGCACAACACTCAGACACTCAACTAACCTGGACGTTAGCAAAGTCGACACGGTTGAGGTCAGAGAGCATCTGGTTGATCTGGGCTGTGTTCTGGAGGACGGCACGTGCTGCCTGGGCAAGGTGGTTCAGACTAGTGTAGCGACGCAGTGTCTGGGCAAATGCATTGGCAGACGTTACCTGCAAGGGCACAAGGAGAAAATTATGGGGTGTGAGGTAGGTTTGATATACGTACGTGCATGTAGTTGGATTTTATAAAGGCACGCATACGTACAAATATCTCTACAAATACACACAACCTAATGTAACAGTTTTTTGGACTGCTTAGGGTGAGCATCTACAGCTCTGGCCTGGGCCTTAACATGATTTATTGTTGGGTTTTTTTGCACTTTTTGGTTCAAAGTATCATACCTAATGATTTCTAAGCTTGCAAAAGTGAGCTTTTGTAATGGCTGATCCTACTGGTTTAAAAATCAGTCTGCTCTATGTCTAAGAAAACATTCCAGCAACCGCATGCTAATAAAAGGGGAGTGTACCTTGATGCGGACCATTTCTTCAGGGATGTTCATCATGGCATTAGTCAGCCAGCTCTCCAGGCTTTTGGCAAAGTTCCGGATGGCTTGAGTTAAGGCACCTGAAGGTGGAGGGAAACCACGTCACCAAATTTACAATGGGGTTTTTCCATGGATGACAATGACTCAGGATCAAAGTGTGACTAAAATTGAAATTAAAACGAAAAAAAATCAAAGAAAAGTCCAGTTAGTCAGTTTCCGCAGCAGAATAATAGGCATGTAGGAAGGAAAAAACTGTGCATGCTCTCACTACAGAGCCACTCGGTCAGTCCAAATGTTTCAACCAGGGAAAAGAATATTCTTGGATAAATATAGAATTATTTGTACATGTGAAGTGTTGGGTCGACCTCCGTACTGCTGAGTGTTCATTCCAAAAATCAGTTTCACTTGACACTGAGGTTCTTATTTTGGTATTTGTATCAGCATACACTGTAACTCTGGACAAATAATGGTGACTGTATTTATAACCGAGTAAGTTAAATGGACACATTTTAAAGCTAAAACAGTCAGATACAAAAGATATTTGCTTTTTTCTGTGTTCAATATAAAAAATATTGTTATATGATAAAATATTGCCATATGATATTTTGTTATGTGCATATTACTCTCTGCATCATATTTAATACATATTTAATACATTTTAAAGCTTTATTATCTGATGTTTTTTTATGATTCTTGTAACTGTTTTTATTCATTCCTTGTTTATTGTGTAGTTGTGTTGTTCCTGTCTGTTCTTGTCTTATGAATGTTGCTTGTTCTCAGGTCTCTGTTGGAAAAGAGATCTTAATCTCAATGAGGCTGTCTGATTGAATAAAGATTAAATAAATAAAATAAAATAATACATCAGTGTTTAAGACATTAGTGTCTGTTATTGTAGAGGCTTACTGGGGATGGGCCTGAGGACATCAGGAATGAGGATTTCCACCAGGCCCTGGTACAGGCTGTTGTCACAGTCACGGCTCCAGCGCAGCACTGGCTCATACTTGCACAGCAACACCAGGCAGGATTTAGGGAGACGCTTCTCTGACTCATCATGACTGCAAAGACACATGCAATTTTAATTGCATGCATTTTGTATAAATAGTATTGCTATTGCAATTGGAGGGTTTTCTTACCATGTTCAGGACAAAATGCAAAAATGCATTTTGAATGTTTTATAAATTTTAATCACTCACACAGCCAAGGTGGCATCTCCAGCCTGACTCTGGCTGAACCTCCAGAAGGTCTTCCACAGGGTCTCCACCAGGGTGAACTGCAGGTTGACCATCACATCCAGTATGGCCTGACAGAACACAAAGAACAGATTATCAGGGTACCTACAGGACTGACAAAAAAGTGAGTAAAACAAGGACATTAGGTATTAATGAACCTCACTTTTAATATCATCTAATTTTCAGTTAGTATTGTCATACCCTAGAGGTTATTGTTGGATTACTTTCATTCCAAGTAGTCCTCCACCGACCCACTGACAACTGGATAAAAACCTCACAATTACGGAATCGGTGCCAGCCAGCCAACCAATGTCCGTTCAGTTGGTTACCTCACAGTGTTCTCTGTACAGCAGCTGAAAGCTCTTTATGTGCTCAAGCTCAATGCCCTCTGGCAGAGATTTCCCCTGGAGGTCGATGTCTGGGAACTCTGGGAGTGCTCTGGATGCATCTGGACACAGGACACAAGATCACTGGTTACTCAGAGAGAAAGCACTTTAAAAGCAGGGAAAGATCTGTATTAGCTGTAAATAACACTGTATGTTGTAAGTAGTAGTCAGATTTTCACAATAATACCATCATCCCATTAAAAGATTTCACATCTTTGACATGACTGGCATTATAGCTCCTATGCTATATATTATGGCACTTTTTTCTTCTGTTCACTGTTGGCACTGCTACCAAAACCCACCTAGGAACTGCTGGTACTGCTGAACCTGGGTGCTGATGTCAACATGCCCTGAACCCTGCTGCTGTTGCTGCTGCTGGCCTAGTCCTGATGCTGTCCCATTGGTCATTCCCTCAACTTTATGCACAGGCTTCAACCTAACAGGAAAAGGGAGGGATAAAGTATTGACATTTCATGGCATTTATGGCAGTCCAATTGTACGGCTAGCAGGTGCCTGGAACCACGACATGATTTAAAATAACATATTTAGTGTGAGAGATAGATAGAAAACAAGAGTCAGTGACACAACTGTATAAAGGAAATAAATGTAGCTCAAAGCATTGAAAGTAGATATTTTAGAGAAATAGTTATGGTGGTGTAATGATAGACAAGAAGTGTGTGAGTGTGTGTACCTCTGTTTCTGTGAGAAGGGCTGCTGCCTCATGGCCAGATGTTGCTGGTCTTCCATCAGACGGAGAAGAGAAGAGCCTGCCTTGATCCTCAGCCCGTAGTAGTGGTATTTAGAATTACCGCTGTCAGGAAAAGGTAAAAATAGGTTTTTACATAAAATTGGATCTGTGGTGGAGAATTTATCCTCCATCTATAGAGGATAAAACACAAGGGTATGAGAGAAAAAGGTTCATATTATCTATATAAACATATGCTAACTCCCCCAAAACTACATAATGTCAAAACAGACTTATTTAAAAATATATACCTTTAATTTCATACATTTACCTTATCATTGAACTAAACACATATACCCAAGCATTACTAATAAGTCAAACTCACTTGCTCACTCTCCCCTCATTTGTCAAGCTCACTCACCCACACACATGCTGCCTGTCTTCATCTCTACCCACATTTCTTCCTACACTAAGTGAACAGATTTTCCAAGAGAATGTCTCTATTTTGCTCCTGCAGGCAACTTTGCATGCATGTGTACCACATGTATACAGAATGCATCTGTTGAGATGATACTGAAAACTCTGCAATGTCATGTGTATGAAGTGGGTTGTGTGTGTCTGCACCCCTGTGTTTGTGTATGGTCAATCATGTCTTCTGCACCTGAGGTGTTTAATGACCCATCTTACCGTGTGCCCAGGCGTCGTGTACGCAGCCCCATGAACACTGATCTAATGAGTTTCCCGAAAGAGGCAGCATTAACAGGCTCTAGTTTCTGCTCCTGGCAGTGCAGCAGATAGTGGCAGTAGAGTGTGGAACGCGGCAGACTCACTCCTTCAGCTGTCTCATAGTTGTCCAGCAACCACTGTACCTGACACGCAGGCAATGAAAACAGAAGAGGCTGGTGCAATTAGCAAAGCCAACTGATACAAACAGGAAAACACACCTAAACATAAATATGCACTGTTGACACACACAACTTAATATACAGTACATGCATGCATATTTTTCAGTTCAATAAATTATACAGACACAAACAAATCCATTCACATTTGCAGTTTGTCAATCATTCAGAAATGAAAACAAATTTGTTTGCGTGCCGTGGCATACAACTTTGGTATGCAATGAAATCAATGACCTGGAATACTGATGGGATGTCTGCCAAACATAGGCTGGTAACCATTATCATGTGGGGTTCAATAAGATGAATTTGGGATGAAAAATATAGTGTTGGGGCATTTCAGGCAAATTAAAAATGCCCCTCATCACATGCACTGTAATGATATGAAAATGATGAGGTCATGGTTTTGTTTTCTCTGAGGAGAAAATCACAGTTAAAAATACTGTCTGCTTCAACTTTGTGTATTTTATCATCCAAAGCCAACATTTTCGCATCCAGACACGAATCTCAACATTTTTAATTGTGCTTTCCACTTGACAAAACTCAACTATGACGTCATCAGTGTGCGCCACTAAAGGGTTGTGCTGATGAAAACAAAATGAGAAGAAATTCTTGCGCATGGCGCCTCTGCATACCTTCTTGTCTGCCGACGGCACGCTACTCTCCTCGCCCTCTGTAATACTCACAGTGGCTGGGGAGGCGCGGGCGGTGTGTGAGTAGTTCTGACTGTTGCCAGCTGCCCCTCCGCTGCTGCTGCCCAGCATGTAACCCCCCTGGATCACATAACTTCCTGTGGCACCACCATTGGTGCCTGCCCCATCCCCTGCCCCATTGGTGGTTACACCTGTGGACACCACTGTGGCCCCTCCCCCTGCTGCGCTGGTGGGCTGGGCCACAAACATGGACACGCCGCCTGTTGTGCCAGCAGTCACAGAGACGGTTAGAGGTGTGCCAGGGGTGGACGCCTGTGAGCCTGAGGTTGGCTGACCTTCATAATACTGGGCAGCGGTGGTCTGCGTGTACAGGGGTGTGTCAGTGTAAGGGAAGGCGCTGGAACGACTGGATGAGAGACATGGAAAGACATATTAGAAAGAGAGTAAACTGTAAAAGAAACATGTTCTGTCTGTGGATGTGGATTGTGAAAATTATAGTTTTATTCTAACATGGTGCTGGTGGTGTAGTTAGTGTCTGCTCCTTCCACATACTGCACTTGATTGGTGTACACATGTTGCACTGGCACTGGTGTGAGCTGCTGCTGGACCTAAGGAGCGAGCACACACACACATAAATACACACACAGATCCGATAAATCCTTGCCTGCCTATTCAGACCATAGCAACTGTTTCATTGCCTGAGAATCCTAAGATCTTTCATGTACAGATCTTTCCCAATTAGAACTTATGAAAAAATTCTTAGTTACACACATATTCTTTGCTCCCTTAACTCTACAGCAGCAGTCTCCCTTGTGTCCCTGACCTACTTGGAAAGACGTAGTTGTAGCAAGCAGTGGTGACTGATCGGAGCCTGAGCTGGTGACTGCGGGGTGGGCTCCTATCTCTTTCTCAGCGTGCATAGAGAGCAGGTACAATGATTGGTAATACTGAAGGAGGTCCAAGGGGAGCAAGAGAGGTTTGCTGCAGCAGTCTCCTTTGTAGTCTGCTGATGCCCAGGCCAGGCACTCTGGCTGTCCCATCTCATGATGCGGCTGCCATTCTTCTAGATTCTTATCTCTGACTAACGCTGTCACTTCAGTGCTAGGAAGGAGCTGGAAGCCAGCAGAGGCAAGTTCGACCACAGATGTGATTAGCTAACTATTACTAAACCAAAACTGAGGAAGTTATCAAGTTTTGCATGCGTCAGATGTCACACATGATTCCCCTTTTTTATGGAAGTTGTGATGATCCTGTATGTTTGTATTTCAGCAATTTTGTGTTGGTCAGTGATACTACGAGTGATTGTCAGCAGATTTGACCACCATGACCTGCAATGAGGAACCATGTGTGTCTTGAACTTACCTCAGGGCTAATATGAACAGGCTGCAGACTGGTGACACTGAGCTGGGTGCCTGGCTCAGTCTTGGCTATTTGAGAGGTGGCCTGCACCACAGACCTCTGCTGAGACAAAGATACAGACAACACAGGGGAGTTTTAGGAGTGAAGGAAAAATGTATTTCATGTTGTGTTTGTGTGTGTGTGAATAATTTACCTGCTGAGCTGTCTGTACCTGCTGAACAACCTGCGTGGGCACTCCAGTCTGCACCACAGCTGGAGGGGGACTAGAGTCTGACACACTGTCACTTGAGTGAAGGGAGCCCTCTGAAGGACAAAGAGGGAATGTAAGTACCTCCACAAGTTGATGACATTATTTCACTTCCATGAAGTTCTTGACGTGCTGCCATTTTGTGTTCGTGCCGTTCCTCTTTACTATTCATGTCTCAAACGTTTTTAGTCATTATAGCACCAGTTTCTAAACAGAAATCAAGGAATTGTGTAGTAAGGCAGCTTGTGAGCATGTAAAAATCTTAGTTCTACATAATTACAACTTTTAAAACATCTGAAGTATCTTAACTGATTGCCCTTAAAGAACATACACTGCCAGATATGGCTTTTTTTTAAACAAACATTTTTGAAAAATAATGAAACCCATTTAAAAGTTTTAAGACACAAGTCTTTAAATCCACTTTTTGGATCAGTAACCATTTAATATTGGATTGGTGGAGTGTATCAATATTTATGTGCACGTATAATTGCAAATCCATAAATGTCAACATTCTTAATTAATTCTGATTTATCATTAGGGATTCTGGACAGCTTCAAGAAGAAATCACATTATTTGTAATATGAATTGTAAATGCTCTAAAATATCACTTATGATCCAGCACAAACCAATCGTCAAATGTCAGAAGATATTGGCTGGTTGTTTGTAAGCTTGTTCATTTTCTCAGCCAGCAGGCAGCCACTGTTGAAATCTACCTATATTTGTTGTTGTTTTCAAACACTCTTTTCAGAAGATCAAAATGAATCCCAACTTTACAAACTGTTTAACATTAAAGGTTCATTACTCTTAGAACTTGTAACTTAATCAAATCACAATCATGCACGTTTAACCACTTCCATGTCTGTGCTTTATTGTTCAAATCAAACGTTTCTCTTAGCAATATACAAGCATCTATACGTTTGATGATTTTTCTCAAGTCTGCATGGCTTTCCATTGAAACACAGCAAGTGGTTGATGCAAAAAATGGTTGAGTATGTTGAGGACAGGAGTGTACTATATCGCAATGTTCATGATAATATCAGTATACTTTTTAATCTGATAAAAAAAATTAATATCATGATGATGGCAATATTCCAACTTGTTGATGTACAACAAGAAGAAGCATGGCTGAAAGTGAAAGTAACATTGCTTCCTCCTTCACGGTGGAGGAGTCAGTTCCAAAAAGGGGAACGATTTCAGTAGTGAGACAGTGGTTTGATTACAAAGGATGATGATGTTAATATGTAAGAATATGCAGGAAGACTATAACAACAAACTTCTTCCGCCACGAAGAGATCCAAAAATCCCACAAGGAATATTTTGTCATATCATTATCGCACAAATACCCTGAAATACTGCAATATTATTTTAGGGCCATATCGCCCACCCCTAGTTGAGGGAATATTTATTAGGGAATATAAAGGGCTTAAAGGGTGTGGAGCCCTGGCCTGGTCAACATTAGTGCCCTTACCTGTGACAGTAACAACGATGTACTGAGGAGTGCTTTGAGCATTTCCAGACTGTGTGGGGGAGCCCTGGATCTCTGCAGTCACATATTGTGTCTGAGCTGGCTGGGCCTGTGCTGTGGACTGGGCTTGACTACCAGCTGCAGGCTTCTGAGTGGTGATGGAAGCAGTTTGTTCAGTGGGAGTAGTTTGGACTGTGGGTGTGACAACTGTGGGGGTGGCTACAGTAGTCTGAATCTCAGCCAGAAACTGAGGGGCAGTTGCAGGGCTGGAGCTGGCGTCGGGTTGCCCAGATGTGACAGCAACACCAACCCCCTGGGGTTGGGCTGCCGGCTGGATCTCACCTACGTAGCCTGAGGTGGCCATTGCGAGAACTGGGATTCACACTAGGAAAAAGAAACAAGCGACTAGTTACACACTGGTAAATATTAGGGATGCACTGAATCAGTCAACCCAGGATTTAACCTAGATACTAAATATAGTTGTTTGTTTCCAGGTTCTATTTGGTTCCTGGTAGCTTCCTGTAAAGAAAAATGCATTAATATGTGTATCTAGTGATACAGAGTAATTCATAAGCAATAAGCTACTTGGACATGAAACAACTGATGGTTGTTGCAGCTATCTTAACATGTACTTTATGTAAACTACACTGTCCTCTCCTTTTAGAGCTTGAGATAAACATATTATGTTTGAATTGGTAGGTCAACAGTTCATATCCTGGAGGCATTAGGAGTCTTTCTACTTTCTCATTTGTTGCCCGTATGCAAATGAGGACTGTTTCTGGACACTAGTGTAGCTGACCTGTTGTTGGTGAGCTAATGTGAAGATGTGGGGGTGGAGCATTGACGGGAACAAGCATTTCGGTATCTCATTACCTGTAATGTGATCACTCAGCCTATGGTCTTTCACTTATACAGTGTTGCCTGAAGCACAAGTTGGCAAAATTACATAGCACACTGCAATACATTCATAATGACATTCTGTCATTATGATTTATGCAACACACAATTACCAGCAGAGTAAATGTACACTTTGTCCTAATTGAATATCCTACATATTAACTTATAATCTTGGTGCCTTTGACAACTGACTAAAAATAAGAAACACTGTACTGTGACAGAGATTTCTCTTCTGTATCATGACCTAACAGCTACATCTGTGTTTTCAAAACTAAATATAGGTATTTTAGTCCTTACGTTAATGGTTGATTAGAGACAAAAACACCTTCTTACAAATCTATCAAGTGGCTATCAATAAACTGGTTTATTAAAATGATTTCAGAGCTACAAAGCACCTGCAAAAACGCCCTCCTTCGCCACGCCCCTTCGATCCTAAATGTCCGCCACCTGCCCCAGCTCTCTCAACTTTCCATTTATCGATAATACTTTAGTTTCCATCGATTATTCCAGCCCTGCCTCAACATTAACGTTACACAGGCTAAGTAGGTAACGCTACACTTTTAACTCGACCATCCTAATTTGGCCTGCCTTTCGTGTAGTTAACGTTATGTATCCAGGGACGTGCTTTTGTATTGAGCCGGTGTTGTGTCAGGTTACTGGGAAAAGCAAAATGTGTTAACGCCACAGACTGCACCGTAAAATGCCTTTAAAAAGACGAGTGTCCATTACTAGCGACTCGTTCAGTCAACTGTAAGCAGCACAGCGAGCACAAGCCTGTCGTGACAGCACTGATGCTAACTATCTAGCAAGGTAACACGGGTAGCAAGCTAACTGGTCTCTACAACAACCGCCATTTTGTACCTTTTGCATTTGACATCGCCATAACAACGGTCCGCTTGAGTATGCATCTGTGGCTGCGTCGTCATGGCAGGCACAATTCAGTGTCACTCGAATGAGTAGCGGGACACAAACCACCCCATTCAAGAAACGCACTCGACTGATTATCAGTAAGACGGCTAGCTCGCAGGCTAACCTCTGCTAACAGGCAGTATGAGGAAGGCAGTTGCCTGTTATGGCTACTGAAACAACAAGGGTAAAAAGCAACAGCACAATTCAGTTGAAGCATTAATGGACGTAAAATATTTCCTTTATGTTAAGAGCTTCACCTCTGGTTCCACGTGTGTATTTTCCACCGGTAAAATATCTTCTTTTATATTTATGGCGGATTCAGTTGTTGTTGTTGTTGATTCTCGTTGCTGGGTTCTTGTCGCCAGGGCTACCGTGGCTATGGCGCTTCGTCCTCACCAGGGCAACTGTTGCTACCCACCCGCTCCCTTCCCTCCCCCTTCGGTGCTCTGATTGGCCGAGTACTGCCAAATTATCTTAAAGTCACAGGACTACCTTTTTTTTTTTTACTACAAAGCCCTCCACGCCCATTTATGGAGGATCTGTCTGTCCATCATGACATTTTCTACTAGTAACGGATGTTACGGCAGTAATAGGTTAATCTTAGCGCTTGTCAAAAATTAGCTGTTGGTGATATGATAGTGTTATAGTTGCTCTATTTAAAATCCTGGTCTACCTTAAAACAGAGTGGTTGCAATCCTACATGTACTAACCTATATGTCATTGATGATGATACATGTCTGTCTGCATTGAAGGATGCATGAAACAAATCTCATTTAGTGAATGGCCTTAGGGTCTTGCAGTTTTACTTATCTGACAAATAAACGATAATAAACAAACACACACGCAAAAAATACATGTATAGGATACACTGTAGATATATGGATATAGAGCTATATATATATATATATATATATCCTATACTCAATAATTGATATCAATCAAACTCTATAATCAATCTTAATGTTATGTTAATTTATTGTATTTCATTGACTCTTGATGTTTTGGCAATATTGTTGTTGTGACATTCATGCCAATAAAGCAAATTTGAAATTTTGATTTGATTCTAGTGAGTTTATTATTCTTCAAGGCATATTGTTTTTCACAAATATGTTAGGTAGGGTATACATCTACCTCCAGTATTGTAAAAAGCCAATTTTCTCTCATTCACGCTTGTCTGTCATCATCTCTGTGTAATATTAAACATAGTACAGCTGCATACATTATATATTTGTCTGATGGTCCTGACTTGCCAGTTGGCAGTTTACTTACACAAAATCACTTCTTATTATGCAGTCCTCATACAACAGAAGATATAGAACAACACCTGTTGTGCACTGAAACAAAAAAGCAATTTAAAATTATTTCAAGGTATACATTATGTAGGACCAAATTATATAATCTACATTACGTACTAAAATGTGTGTTGTCCGTACACCACACGTTTATAAAAAGTATGCTCCATAATTTTGATATAGCTCCTGTGACCTCCTGACACTGTATTAATGAATGTCAGGGTGAACACCCTTCTAAAATGCCATTTTGTTTGCTTGTTTTCATCACATTAATTACAAATTCATCATCCCCATTGTAATTTCCTAAATGAGCGACCTTTCACTATGGGGATACACAGATAAAATGTGCTTTATTTTTGTATGATTCATAATAAGACTTCAATGTTATCTGACTTTGAAAATGTCACTGGTCCTGTCTCAGTCCTCCCTGTTCACCTTTCGGCAAAGAGATAACAACAAGCAATTTTCAAGAGAGAGGGAAATGATACATATGCAGAAGTTGTCCGGGGTCATGTGTGGATTAAAAATGGCAAAAAAAAGAGTAAATAATTGAGATATTGGTTACAATGGCCTAACTACTGTATCCCTGTAGTAGTGTCAGTGAGTGTCAAATTTTATCAGGGGAATACATGGCAACATGCATAATTGGAGCTGAAAGGTTCATTTCATTTGTTCAGGTAATGTCAGTTCAGCACATTTTATTTTTATTTTTGAAAGAAATGACCTTTACAATGCACTTCTTCTCTGAGGAGTCAAGATGTTGCTCCATTTGTTGAGGATCCCTAAACTGTTCAGTGGTGTCAGCTGACAACCTGAACATTCATTTTATGTTCTTGTTTGTTTGACTGATATTAGCTCCTATACAATTCATGGTATGAGTAGAGGACGAGAGACCATGATAAAGTGAATCTGGCAATTTATAGTGCCATAATTTAGCAAAGAAAATTGGTATATCTGCAAATATATCACGCCCTATAAGAAATATATAGATGGAGAGTCAGTATGCTGTAGAATTGTATTATGTTACATATAGTATCATACCATTTGCCTTTGGTTGACTGTGTTATTGTCAATATGCTCCTCATATTCACACTCATGATTATGGAATGTTTTACATATTAAATACAGGTGGGATCTGACAAAGTCAAAACATAGTGGGACATTAAAGGTGACAAAAGTACTTCACATGCTGAAACACAATTAGATCATACAGGCCTCTGACATATTCGTTAATTATGCCACCTTTGGTCCGCTTTTTATTCTCCATAAAGGTCTCTGACTGTATCTCTCTTTTGAATCTGTCATTCTCTCAGAGAAGGCCTGCATGCACAACCTGCGTGTCTACCTTGCAGGGCTTCAAATCCCTTTATAAACCACGCCTGGGTCACCCAGAAAGTCATAGCTTTTGCAAACAGGGAGACAGCAAGCTGCTCAAAGCAAAAAAATCTTTCATTTTCTCTCTTGCTTTATTTCCTTGGGGTACTATGTGGAAAGCTGTGGTACTGGCCGTGTGTCTGTTGGTGGCTGGGGTTCAGCCCATGGAGGACCCATCATATGGGGTGAAGCTCTGTGGCCGTGAGTTCATCCGGGCAGTCATCTTCACTTGTGGAGGCTCACGATGGAAACGGTCGCTCAGGAGTACAGGTGAGACACAAGCTTATGATGTTACATCTTCTTAACCATCACTAACCTTGTGATGTCTCTTATCGACAAGCTTTTCTAGAGTTTCATCTGGTAAATTTGTATGTGATTTGATCTGGTGACTGAAACATATCTTTTCATTGTATGGGATCAACATTCCTCAATTTCTAATAATAGTTAGTGATTTCTCTCAGTTAATTGTACTGTAAGTCCATGATTAGGTTCCTGTTTTTAGCTTCCTCTGATCATTTGTGATTGTATGCAATTTAGAGAGGCAATGAGGAAGATGGAAATCATGTAATTTTAAGACCAGATTAACAGAAAATAATACTGATTTAATTTATTTGTTTGGTATTGTTGGCTTAGTCAGTATTTACAGTATGATCAATCAATCCTGAAATCAGCGAGCCATAATTCATATTTACAGATGAACTATGCTGATCTATGTACTTATAAAACAGCTCTGCAAGTGTTTATTTGAACATTTGACCATGAAAGAAGAAATTAATTACGTGTTATAATCCCTTAAACTTTAGACACTCGCCCCCTCAATCATGCCCCAATTAGCAATTATTTTTCTTTCCCTTTCTTTCTGATTGTAAAGCCAGGAATGAGTATCTGATACACTCAAATGTTCTTTGAAGCTCAACTTTGTATCACATGCATCATTTGCCCATTTTACTGCAGCAGATGTTTCAGAGGAGGACCCGTTCAGCTCCCATCAGGAGGAGTCCTCAGAGGGCTTGAGTCACAATTCTGTCATGGAGAGTCTCCTTAAGAGGAATAGACACCCGGAATTCTTATCGAACAACAACAAAGAGGAAGTTTTCAGCAGGATGGCCCGTTCTTTCATTACGGAGGAAATCCTGGAAGCCCTGAGGAAGGCTGATCGAAAGGGTCGAGATGTGGTGGTGGGTCTGTCCAATGCCTGCTGCAAGTGGGGCTGCAGCAAGAGCGAAATAAGCTCTCTTTGCTGAGTCGACCTTTTCCACCCGTGTGCATACATACAGTAGGCAGACATATATTGAATAATTACACAAACCTTTTTTCCACTTCTCATGAGTCTTGGATTTTATATCCAGTATCTTTCAGTTAAACCATTGTATGAGCTGTTTGAAATGTTGTTTTATTATTTTTAAACATCTATGAAATGTACAGAAAGGGCTGCCATGTGTTCAAAATGTTATGTTTTTGTCTAAAAAAATGAATTCACGGCTTTGTTATTAACAGCCTTAAGTAACGCTTTGTTAAGATCATTTGGCAACAGCTGCATTACAAGTTGCTAATGAAACACCTGTATGCCACTGTATCCTGCAATGCATTAATTTTAATTATATTCATTTCGTTTGATGAATTTACCTTTATATTTTTTTCATCCACACAACCTTTTGCAGCCACTTCTTTAAAAATAACATATTTTAGAACTGGCAAAGTGAGGTTATATGCGTATGTCTAATCTTTTTTGTAAATTATAGTTAGATTGTGGGAATTTGCTTCATTGCACACATAGCTCTAGATGTATTAAAGGTTCAGACAAACAACAAAGACACACAAAACAGTTACAGTTTTCCTTACACACATGTTGACATGTCATCTTTCCTCCATTACCAAGGCTTGAAAATAGTCTTACCTCACCTAAAATACGCTGTCCTGGAATGTTTTGCATTTGATGCATCCCCAACTTTGAGACAGTGACATTTTTGTGATGAGTTTATACACCTTAAAAAACTTCACCATGTGCAGTGAGGTGAAAGTACAGTCCATACATTCAACATAATTACTGTTTAGTTTTATCAGTAACATGGCTTTGTTCTATGACGTGGAAAAACTTTTATCATAAAAAAGTTTGCTTATGATGAAAAAGTCTCCTGTGTTGTTTATCTGTGAAAATTCCTAGTCTATTACACACACGTTTATCAACCCGCAGAAGGTTATTTGCGCGTGCGTGTGTGCTTGTATTTCTCACTTTGTGAGGACCAAATTTAGTCTGAAACCATCACGTTTAAGGTTTGGTTTTAAGGTTAGAATCAGGTTAATGAAAGAGTCAGTGTTAGGCATTTAGTTATGATGGTTAAATTAGGGGCTAGGAAATGAATGATGTTGATCACGGTTCCTCACAAGTATCGAGACTATAGAGTATGTGTGTGTGTGCGCGCGCGTTTGTGTGTGTGTGTGTGTGTGTGTGTGTGTGTGTGTGTGTGTGTGTGTGTGCGTGTGCGCGCGAGTGAATATGCGCGTTGACGTCAATGGCAATTCCAGAAATGGGCGGGGCAACCGTACCCGGTTAACTGAAAAACTGAGCGACTGATAATTACAACTTCACAATCACAACAAACTTTCTCAGTGAACCGTGTGTTGCATCGCTACAAAATGAACCAGAGGCATCTCAGTGTGTCTCACAATGAGGTAAATAATTTCTTGAAGATCGGCGGTCAATAGTTAGTTAACAGACTACTGAAGAACAAACGAGTTTGCTGTAATTTTAGTCAACTGAGACACAACCTCCGGATATACCTTTTTGACTAATATGGAGCACTATTTTCGCGTTGCCTTTATATACTAAAGTTAGTAACGTAGTTAACGCTGTACCACATTGTTTTGAGCAAATTTACATCTAACGGGAGTTAGTGTCTGGCAAATAGGCTGTCGGCATGTAAGCTGTTAATGATAAACTGAAATGTACAGCAACCTGATTTTTTTTCGACCAATGACGCCACATGTTGTTTATTATTAAGCTAGCTAATCTTAAAACATTTATTAAAAATGCCAACAGGGTGTAGGATTTGAGAAATGTGACTTTTTTCAGGTTGTAGCTTCCATGACGGCACATTCATTTGTATGGGCGTGCACATGTACTGTAAGCTACATATGTGATTTTCACAGGCACTAGAGGCCTGGGTCCAGATGTAATGGCCACACTTAGGACAAGATGGCTTCTGTCCATCTTTCTGGTCAACTTGCCAAATTGTTGTGCAGCAACAGGTAGGCTCATTCATGTGTGCAAATGTTACTGAAATACTGTACAATTCTTCTTATTCCGAGGTGCTTGTACTTTGCCTGTGCCTGTGTCCAATTTTATGCTACTTTAATACTCTTACTCCATTATTGGCCTTTTTACTTTTTACATCTATTTAACAGCTATATACTACTACTTACTTTGAGTAAGATTCTATAGTCAAACTATGTAAGATATGGTGTATTGTGAGAATAAACTACCAGATAAAGTATGTCAAATGAGCTCAATTTGAACTAGCTACAGCATTGAAATGGTGCCTACGAGATGATCCTAGACTAGGCACCCTCGGACATTCAGATGAAGGATGCTTTGTGCCAACATACAGTACCAGTCAAACGTTTCAACACATTTTCTCCTTAAAGTGTGTCCAAACTTTAGACTGCTACTGTATGCATGTCATCTGCCTATTAGTTTTCTCATCTGTATTTGTATTAACATAACTGTCAGTACCAAAGAGGAAGTGATATCAAAGAAAGGATGCAATCGTTTGGACTCAAACTGATCAAAATTCTCATTTCCTGTTTAAGAGAGACAGCGTGCTTCCCTGCAGTGTGCTGTGTACAGGCCTTGAATCGATCACTGCTAAACGTGTTAAGCTTACGAGAAATGGGTAAAGGTGGTGGGTTCCTGTGACGGTCTTATGATGAATAGAAAAAGTGGCGTGTTTGTGTGTGCGTTCGCGGGGATGGGTGGAGGCATGTATGAGTGAAAAGGGCTCTTTAAAGAATACGTTTTTCTTATATGTGTCTTTTCTTATTGTTTTCTGACTCTTTTTAAACTCTTTTCCCTCCGAAACTCACTGCTTCCCCTTTCTTTTTGTTTCTCTGCTATTACTGTTTGAAGTTACACTAATGGATTTTAATAAGAATTTACGTAATGTTTGCACTGCTAAAACGGATTAAGATTTACAACACTCACAACAGTAAACCACTACTGGACGGTTTTTTTTTAATCCATTTCCTGTTTGATATCAGTATGAAGCTTTGTTAGTCTTGGCACCACAATTGCTACACAAAGAAAATGCACCACAATATCTTTTTTGTGGTGCTGCAGCAGTTTCAATTTATGTAGAAATTGTTTGGGTTTTTTTGTTTTTTTTTTACAAAATCTTAGGATATACGTAATAGAAAGTTATTTTGGGCAACTGTCAAAGAAAAACACCTCTGTCTCTTTTTCTTACTTCATTTTTGGTCTCCATCTTTTTTTTTGTTTGTTGTTCCTTAAAATGTTTTTTGCCAATACAAGATATGCTGGTGTATTTTCCACAAAGAGATTTATAACAACAAAGCTGTGTTTATTTTGATCTCTTCAAGCCACTTACATGTGTCTTGTTTTTATTTTTGCTGTATGTACAGCACCAGTCAAATTACTCATTCAAGGGAAGTGTTTCCCAATCTTTGACTGGAACTGTCTAAGTTTGGTAAATGCTTTTGTGACTCATAACATCCTGTCAGTTTGCCTGACTTTTGACTCATGGTGTATTTGGACATTTTAGTAAGTGTCGTTACTCATAACCTCACTGCTTTTTTTTCTCTACTAAATGAGCTAATCAATCTGCATGTTTTATTTTGGACAGCAGAAGAACTCTTCATACAAAGAGGTGTTTAAAAAAAAAAACATAACCTAATGTCTTCAGATGTCATGGTCAAAATACTAGGTTGCAAGTTTATTAGGTACTCCTACCTAAAACTAATGTAGTCTAATACAACATTGTCTCCATTTATTTTTTCTTTGGTGAATGCAATGTGCTATGCTAAGTACTATGAACTGACAGTTCCCCTTGTTTTTATTCCTTAATCTCTTTGTTTCTCCAGGTCCTCCTGCTCCCCCCTCTAACCTCAAGTGCTTTATTCCATGTAATGAAAATAGCAGTGAGGAACATATCAACTGTACTTGGGATCAAACGCCGGACCCTGAGATCCCCACTACCTACAGCCTGCACTGGGTGCCAGCATCTAGCAAGTAAACATAACCAGACACTGATGAGAAAAAATATCCTCTGTTTTAGTTATCTGACAATTTGAAGTGTTGATGATAATAATCTGATAACTGGGATATTTCTCCTCTCTTTTCTTCCAGAGAGGGCAATGTGACTAATGTGAATGGGTCTGCGGTTATCGATCGTGAAAAATATTACAGCCACAGTGATCTTCGTGTTTGGGTCCAGGCTAAGAACCAGAATGGTTCTGCCAAATCTAAGGACATTACCTTCAACACAGGAAATATCTGTGAGTCAGTCCTGGACATTCTTGTTCATGAATACACACATCACTACCACCAACAACAACAATGATAATAATAATAATAATAGTTGACCTTGATACCAAAACAATTGAGCTGCTTTTAATGGAATTTATCTTCAAATTATTACTGTATGACTTTTTTTTTTTTTAATTAATTTGTTTTTGGGTATCTGTCTCTCCCTATAGATAAGCCAGCCCCTCCTAAGATCACAGAGATCTATCAGGACCAATTGGAGATTCATTGGAATGTCATCTGTTGTCAGGGGGCCTTTACGAAGTGTGATGTACGACATCGGGCTGCGGGGGACCAAGTCTGGCAGGAGGTGCTGTTGGTTTAGATTTTGTGGGCAGTGCTAGAATAAATAAATTAATGTTATGACAAAAAGATCATCTTGGAAGAAAAACTGTGTAGAGGTTAATGATTAAAGCTCCCTGAGAGCATTCTCAAGCTCCATGTTTTCCTCCCTACACAGACTACAGCCTTTCCCGGCCATACACTCGACGATGCCCAGCCCGGCATAGTCTATGAATTTCAGGTTCGCTGTGCCTGTGGCACAGGCTTGAGCAGTGACTGGTGTGCAATCCACAGAATGATCTCAGAGAAGGGTGAGTCCTTGTTTAGTGACGTGGTCTCCAAGTTTAGCAAAGAAGACTGAAAAAGGTTCACAGATGTTTCCTCTCTTGGTTTCAAGCTGGTTTTAACTGTTGAATTAAAAAGCTGAAAAAAAGTAAAGGCATGGACTGCCTGTCCACCTCAGGGTAATATTCTGTCTTCACGGCTTCTTGCTATCTCTTTTTCATCTCTTGTTCAGCCCCTGTCGGGCAGCTGGATTTATGGATGGACTGCGAGAGCTCCCCTACAAGTGTTGACTGTGCTCTGACCTGGAAGGTAGGTTAACAAATCACACACAATAATAATTCTCTGATTGGAATAATGAGCCGGAGTTTCACTTCATGCGGACTCACCCCTCGAAATCCTCTACTTCTCTTTATCCCATCCAGAAGCTTCCTTTATCGCAGGCTTGCGGTCACATTCTGAGATATGAAGTCAAACTGTTAAACAAGACTGGCGCACGGTCAGTGAATTTGTCCACAACTGAGCCAAGCGGCCAGTTGGTGTGTGATGAGATGCAGTGCTACCACAATTCCTCTCTAAAGGATGTATTGTCAGCCAGTGTATCAGCCCACAACGCTCATGGTGCCACAAGACCTTCTAATCTAACTATCCCAATACGAGGTATCAGTTGTCCTGACTGTCATAAAAATGTGGAAAGGCTATATCATGATTAGAACATGAGGCCTTGTGCTGTTATGTTTGACATGCATTTTATAAAATAATGTATAAGTTTGTTGAAAATTAAAAGTTTTAGCCAAGCTTATACTCACTGTTTGAGTTGCTGCTCTCTCTGGAAAATTATGCCTCAATAATTATATACTTATTTGTTCTAATTCTTATTCCTATATTTGTATTCCCAACTTAAAGTAAAATACTTTCCCCTTTTTCTGCTGCTCAGCAGAACTGACTATGGCATTTGTCTTTTATTAAGGTAAAGAGCCAAAGGAGAAAGTTATTGACCTCAAGATGAATAAAGAGAACCTCACTGTCTCGTGGAATCTGCCCTCTCAGCTCTCTGACAAGGAATATGTGGTGCAATACAAACAAGCAGGAAGTCCTCCAGGCCAAGGATTTGATTGGGTCAGAGTAGAGAAAGGTCATACAACTGGAATTTTTAAAGGTCTGTCTGATTTGGATATTTTTTTATAAAAATACCAGAGATGGAAATATTAGAACTATTAGAAGAGATAATTCAACACTGCCTGAGAATTTCATTTAGAGAACAGTCCGAGAAAGTATTAAAGAACATTCATTTGTAGAAACCATCAATAAATTATGCTTTCTGATTCAATCTTGAGCTTGAAACGTAAATTCTTCAAAATAACAAAGACCGTCACCGGAAATGTGTTTTATGTTGTGCTGGATGCTTTCAAAATGGCTGTTTTACTTGGGTGTGTGTCTCCACCTGCAGGTCATTTCAAAAACTACACTGCCTACCAAGTTTCACTCATCACAGTATCACACAGCGGGGAATGTCATCGCATTTCATCGGTTATTGAATATTCTGGTCAAGGAAGTAAGTTATTTTGCATTGTTTAGTCATTGTTCTTGGGTAGCCCTTTCAAGAGATTTTCTTTACTGATTGTAGCTGATTATGACCTTTCATCTCTCCCTAAATAATAATCTCCATCTCCCTCTCTCAATTATTTTTCAGCCCCCTCTGAAGTGCCTTTATTTAAAGTGGATTCCATTTCTGCCACCAGCGTGACCCTGTTTTGGAAGCATGTGCCACTGTTAAAACGGCGTGGGTTGATCCTGCACTACGAAATAGGAGGAGACAGACAAAACAGTACGTAGCAACAATATGCTGTATATAATACAGCTGACAGCTTTTTTGCAAATATTGTGTCATAGCAATGGATCAGATATATTTGTCATGAGTCATTTTTAAATGAGCTTTTATTTTAAGTAAGGTATTTAAATAAATAATTATGCATATATATACAGTGAAACAAAGAAAGAAAACAACAAATATTAGTTTGGTGTGTCTCTGTCAGCTATACTTTGATTAATTAACCTCACTCCAAACAATTTATCTCTCCCACAGAAGTGCACGAGGTGCCCGTGTCCCCACAGCATGAAAGTCAGACTTATGAGCTGCAGGATCTCACTCCAAACCAGGAGTATGAAGTGTGGATAAAGGCTGTGACTAAGGCCGGGCCTGGAGCCAATGTCACCACAAGGTTCAATACAAAGCGCGAAGAAAGTTTTGGTAATGCATCACATCTTAACCAATTTCTTGTTAAACATGACGAGTTTAGGATAAGATGTATGATAAAATGTTTCCATGAGGTGTAATTTGATATTTCGTACAACATAATAACTGGATTAACCGTATCACTCGCATTTGACACATCAATTTAATGACCTCTCTCATCCCATTTCTCTCTCTCTCTTTCTCAGCACTCATAATAATCGTGCTTATACCATGCATTCTGGCTCTAATATGCCTTCCTGTTTTTCTCAGGTGAGATAAGCATCTCAAACAAATTCTCACCAATCTTGTTGTTCTATAAATCTTGATGTGAACACTAAAGCTAAGAATATTTTAATGTACACATTATTTGAGTGGGTTTGTGTGATTGTGAAGAGTGTCTTTTTTTTTTTTTTTACTCTTATGTGTCTACCAGTGTTTGCAGAAGAGAAAGTAAAGCGTGTCCACTGATGCCTTCATGTTTCTATGAGAAAGTGCCAGATCCTCACAATAGCCGCATCTTCACACAGATGAAGCACCAGGTGAGAGACAGATAGGCTTTCTTTGTCTTCTCTGAATCTGGATCTGATCTCAAAACAGGAATTTTGATCTTGAGTAATGCTTTTATTTTCCACTGGAAACTGTTTATCTCGTTGACAGCTACACAGTCACTCATGTGGTCAAGTCCTAGTATGTTACTGTGTATTACCAAAAATGCAAAATGGTTCTGTGTGTAATCTTGTAGATGAATGACTCCTTGGCTTGGATCTGCATTTCCGTCTATGAGCCACATCCTAACATCTCTCTGGTGGAGATAGTGGAAATCGAGCACAAGGCTCTCGAGTCCTCTCTGGAGACAACCTCCCACCCTAACGGATTAAGTAGGCCATTAGTGGGAGGTGGAAGCTCACAAATTGACTGCCAAGATGATCAGAGGGAGGATGCTGTCACAGAGGAGTGTGACAGGATAGACCACAGATATGGAGGAGATCAGTACAGCAAAATGGTTGACTCTGATGAGGAGAGGGACAACGAAGAGGAGGACAGCGATGATTGTTTGAGCTCATCAGAGGAAGACAGGTTCATGGCGGGTTACGAAAAACACTTCATGCCCTCTATTCAGGAAATATTGGAAGTTTAATGATATCACCACATAGGATTGTGCACATTTATCTTAGATGTGTGTTGTACCTTTTTTAAATATGCAAAAACAAGTGTCGTTATTATAGATGATCACTGGACAGGATTCTCTAGCCTCTTTCTGAGGGATTCTGGAGAGCAGACTCAGGTTACTGTAGAGATTTGTCTGCTTAAGGTATTGGCAGTCAACCAGTCCTTCTCTCTACTCTGTCTTCCACCTTTTGCATTTGTTTGATTTGTTACATTTGGTTATTGTTTGTGTTCACTTTAGTTTTTGATGCAGACTCGAGTTGCAATATAAAGTATGCAAAATCAGGAATTATTTGTCTCTGACACTGATATCACGTGCTTATATGTATAAACATCTCAGAAAATATGACAAATATAACAAATCAGAAAATATAGAATTCTGTGTATAATATTAAAAGTAGATAATATAATATTTGGAAGGAATATCTACTTAATAGAGCATAATGAAATTTGTAGGCAATATCATCAAGTGACACTGGATTAATACCTAAATTTAATACCGGAAATTTTTATTTGAGTTATTAACTCCTGGATGAACTCTTGAATGTACATATGTGTGAATCAGAAAATGTTCCCATAACTCATACATGGGTTTAAGTATTAAAAATGATGTAAGAACTCTTTAAACCCACTGAATGTAAATTTGGACATATCAGGTGCTGCTTCATGTATTATATTCCTGCCTTGACCAATGTATCCTCATTAGAATTTTTTTTTTACATTTTACCTCTTTTTTTTCTTAGGATGTGATAAAATAAACATTTTATTACAACAGTCTGGCTGCAGAATTTCTGACTAATTCTATTCATTTCATTTTAGTGACTACACAACCAAGTGAAGTAGGCTATTGTATTGGAGCAGTACAATTCTAATACAATCATCACACAGCCAGAGTATTAGAGCACTAAACTTAAAAACAAAACACAACATATTAACTATCACCTTCAAATATCCAACAGCATGTCACATGAACAGAACAGTATCAGTCAGTGGAGTTGCACACGGAATTCTTTACCAGATAAATACTATTGAAATACATTCAAATGATAAACTCTTACAAAAGATGTACAGTACATATGGTACAATAGTAATAACATCTACATGTTTGAACTCTAACAGCTGACTACATCTAAGACATTTTCAGTCCCATCGAAAATAAAAGTAGGAATGCTTTTAATCCATTTTGGGAATATTTACATATTTGATTTGGCATTTGAAAAATAATAAAATCAAAAGAATTCAGGGTATTTATTGCAGTATTTTATTTTATTATTGTAATATTTTTTTCTCTTGCAAATCAGAATATATCATAATCAAAACCCCACCCACATTATACTGTAGACGTTTCTATTACATTTACTGTTATTTATGTGTTTGTTTGTTTCTTATTGTAGAATGTTTATTTTGTATCATATTATTAAGCACTCTCATAAAATTTAGGAAAATAGAAAAGCGGTTCCAGTAAATCTCGCGTAGTTAGCGCAATGTGTGTTGAACGGAAGCCGCCATAGGTCAATTTCAATCGGCGTGCTCATTTGAACAGGAGGAACCGCTACGAGGCACGGAGGAAGAGCGGCCCAGTACTAATAATTCAACTTTCAAGTCAATATTGTACGTACAGTATTTTAAGGTTTGTACTTTGACACAACATTTTAGATACATTAGACTGCCTCATCGGGTAAGATGTTCCGATAAAGACGAACGTCAAAGGAAGTGTCCGTTATGTAGCATTAGCTCGGCTAGTAGCATTAGCCTCGTCAGTTCAACACGGTGCTCAGGCGGCTTAGTGGCTAAAACGTGCTCATCAAGTTTGTACCGATTTATTAGCGAACAACGTCGAGTTCACCGCGAAGCTTTACAAGCACACACAGATGAAGGCTTTCCCTAAAAGGATAAGTTAGTTAAGAGCTTACTTGTGGGGAAGCTGAAGGTGGTATTGGTGTCTCTTCATGCCGGGCACATTGTGAGGACCCCGCCGACAAGGCCCGAGCAAGAAGGGCAACTTCAGTAGCAGCAGGTCAGCAGTATACAGTTATCTGAAAAAGGGTCCATTATCGATCGCCCACTTGGGTAATCCATAATGGACGTTATGAAGGGAGTGAAATAAGCATTGCAGGTTAATGTAGCTGTGGTTAACTACACGGATTGCTGAGTTGTAGCCGGACATAAGGCGGTCCTGCTACACAGCAAGCTAACTTTTATTTCCTGACAACTTTTCTCTCACTCTGACCAGCCCCAGCTGCACGCTACTCCCGCAGGTAAAATCATAAGTCTGAAACCCGCGTGCAGTAATGTTACAGAGTGGTGTTGAAATATAAAACGAGAAATATTAAGACACAAAGCATTTCCGCAATTTAGTCCGACTGGCCGGGTGGGGGTGGGGAGTTGGGGTAGGATTAACTTGGAGCGGTTAAGCCGGGTCATAGAGATTTTAGCTCGCCTAATGTCCTCGTTTTTGTGCCGCAAGCCGATTTCTAATTACAATTTTAGGTGTTTGCCGGCTGGTACTCCGAGGACAACCGCTGCTGCGCATTTATGTTGCCTATCATAGTTCTACCCCTTAGTCAACTCAAGCGGGCCTCTGTCCACATGTGCACCTTCATCTGTGAACGTGCTCTGTGCATAAACTCTGTCCTTTTGCACGTGGCCTTTGGAAATGATGCATCAAATACATCTGACTTCCAGTGATGGTGTTTGTATTCATACTGTCTGATCCAGAGACCACTTGTGTAACAATTTCTCCTTATCGATCTGTGTAAAATCAGAGTGCACTGGAGAACTCTTACTGGACTGTAACATGTAGATTAACTTGTGTGTTTATCTGTGTGTTTCTCAGGATGGAGTGGCAGCCAGATGAGCAGGGACTTCAGCAAGTCCTCCAACTGCTCAAGGACTCACAGTCGCCCAACACAGTCACGCAGAGAGCTGTCCAACAAGTATCCTACCACAGTGTAACTTGAGGGTGTTCAGAGTAAAGCTAGTCAATGTTAAATGACTTCATTGTGGGTTTATAATGAAATTTATGATTTTTACGCTAGTGCCCAAGCACAATGTGATTTAGATCCTTGTCCTGTTTAGTTATTACTACTGCCACATGTTCACATTGGAAGTTGCCAGTGGTTTTTTTTCCATGTGTTGAGAAGCGGCGGAAGTGGGCAGTTGTTCATGTGCTGGTAGCAAGCTCTGATATCAGACTTAAGTCAGCTGCAAAGCTGGAGAAAAGAGGAAAAAGCATTTTTTTTTTAAAAAAATATACAATTGCAGATAAATGAGCTTTTATTGCAGACATTTAAATCTAGTACTCATGTTTAGCTGCATTTATGCATAGAATTGTTATAAACCAAAATCAGTTCTTAATATATGTATATCTTTTCTATATGTGGGGGAAAAAAACTGGAATTCCACATAGAGGAAGATGTCATTCTGTATTTGTTGCTTAGTTTGCAAACTCAAAGTGAAATGGTCCTTAACTGCCGTGCTAGAAACTTGAACAGCTGAACCAGTTCCCTGACTTCAACAACTATCTCATCTTCGTCCTCACACGGCTCAAAACTGAAGGTGAGTAGTTAAATATGAGTGTTACTCCTCTTTCATCCATTATGACATGCAGTCATTTGATACACAATGACCAAAGTTCCTCCTAAACTCCTCAAACACTTAAAACTTAAAGCAGTCACTGAGAGATGATGCTGGTTGTGATGAAGGACCTGCTGATACAGTTCAACAGTATTGATTGAGACAAACATTTGGATGTATAACTGAGTTGATCCAAACATATTTCCATTCATCTTGATAAGATGGCCAATGTGATAAACAGTGCATTTTAGTGTGCTATTATACATGGACATAACATACACTAACATACAAACATATACATGGAAAAATCATAACTATTTATAGGGATGTACCAATCTAATACATTGTAATGTATCAGTGCAGATACAGATTTTTATTAATTGGATTGAGTATTGACCAGAAGAGACTGATCAACATTACATACTTGTTACAAAATTGTAACAGTGACACATTATAATCCTTTTAGAAAAACATGATAAATACCTTGCTTTATTTATTGATCAGCCGTTTTCTCTCCCAACTTTTTCGCACCTTTTCCTCTTTTACTTTCATCTGCTCAGATGAGCCGACTCGCTCTCTGAGTGGTCTGATACTGAAGAACAATGTCAAAGCCCACTACCAGAACTTCCCCGCAACTGTTGCTGACTTCATCAAGCAGGAATGTCTCAACAACATCGGTGACCCCTCGCCGCTCATCCGTGCCACCATCGGTGAGTTTTTTTTTTTGTGTGTGTCAGCCAGTGAGGCGAATGCTGTCCTCTGTCACCTGTGAGCTAGCTTCCACCCACACACCCAATACCCCTACTCATCCCTTGCTGTCCAACTGTTACATGGAGATGATGCATAAATACACCTGACTTCCGATGAAGGTTTTTGTATTCATACTGTCTGATCCAGAGATGAATGTAAAAGCAACTACTCGTGGTCTCATTAATTGTTATTCCCTATCTGAAGCCCTCTGTTCTCCTCTCCCCAGGCATCCTGATCACTACTATTGCCTCCAAGGGAGAGCTACAGACATGGCCGGAGCTGCTGCCCCAGCTCTGCAACTTGCTCAACTCAGAAGACTACAACACCTGCGAGGTCTGCACTTACCATGCGCTGCCCTTATTCTCTTTCTTTCTTTCTTTTCTGTGCTGTTTAAAAACGGTGGCCACAACAACCAGATCGGTATCAGTCATTGGCCTTGAAATTTCATATTGGAGGATCTCTAATAAAAAGCTGTTGATTTTCTTTTTAGACTTTTTGGGTTGCATTTTATGCCTTTTTTATGGCTTGTTGACAGTGGAGAGATGGCAGGAAATGAGGGGATAGAGAGATGGAGAATGACGTGTAGCAAAAGTCCCGGCTAGACGTGAACCAAGGCTGCTCATAGTTAGTGGCTTGGTGCCCAAACCCTCAGTTTTCTTTAAAGCTGTATGAATTCATACATGTTTTCAGTTGCTCTGGCTGGTTAGTCCTTTGCTCAGGTTGGAAGGTAGGCAGAGCTTTGTTTGGAATTAAACAAGGTCACTGGACTCCATGTGTCAACACAAATGACAAAGGTTGAATTTGTTCCATCCTTTCAGGGGCAATAAAGCTAACCGGATACTGAGGGAGATGTCAGTCGAACAGTGGATGTGTCTGAAATCACTCCATATTTACAATATAGTGCTCTATTTTCACCTTCTGCTATTTTATTTCAGTGTTAGAATTCTGAGTGGGAAATATGTGAACTATATAGTTCCCTCAAATATTCCCACAGTTGGAAAAAATAGTGTCAATGGCTTGTACTCGACTCTCTGCTCACAAACCCACAATACATACAGATACAAAAATTTGCATTGTTGCGAGTTATCAGCTGTGAGCAATGACAATTATTCAAAGTGCCCAAAATCTAAGTTAAGTGCTCACTATAGACTTAACTACTGAGTCTTTATTATTTATATAGGGAGTAGTGAGTAAACAAGATAGTGATTTTGGACACAGCCGTAGTCTGTGCACACCCGCAAAGTCCTGAGAAGAGGTGTAATCACAAAATGAGTGAAAACGTGTGTGAGTGTAACTGGCCTTTCAAACAGCAGTAGACATCCAATAATTTACACATATTTCATATTATGCATATTATGACATGTAAAAGCAGGTATTAGCGTGTTATGATTTTTGTTCATGATATATCTTTTCAAAGATTTAAGGTGACATGTTGACGTAAAACTGGGAATCAAAATATTTTTCAAGCCTCACTTAGGAGAGCAGCAGTCCTCTTGACAGGCTGATTGTTTTCATTATGGAGTCAGTGATGTGTTTTTGTTCAAAATCACAGTGCAGGTGTAACTAATAAAATAAATTATTGCTCTATTTTAGATGTGCTGGTAAGCCAGCGTACGCAATACAATATCTTGCATCTGACACACCTGAATGGAATACAACCATTTAAGTTTTATAGTCATCTGTATAGGAACCACTGGCATCTATGAAATTCTTAAACGAAGGCACTCTGGCTTAATGTTGATGCTGTCTCATTCTCTCCTCTGTGTCCCTGTATGTTTGCGTTTGATTTGACAGCCTCTCTGTGTGTGTCCGTGTCTCAGGGCTCGTTTGGAGCACTGCAGAAGATCTGCGAGGACTCATCCGAGCTGCTGGACAGCGACGCTTTGAACAGACCCCTCAACATCATGATACCTAAATTCCTTCAGTTCTTCAAGCACTGCAGCCCGAAGATCAGGTACAGGAGAGAACAAGACTCATTTGTAACTGTCTGTCATCAACATCTGGGCGTGATGTATACCAACATCTGACTGACGATGAAGGTTGTTGTATTCATACTGTCTGATCCAGATATTCTGTCACTTTACCCCTCACACTGACGTACCACTTAATTTATGACTTACATTGATTGCTAAAAGGATTCATTAAAACATTTTCTCCTCACTATTATAAAGCTCTTAATAGGGCTGTTTTCTTGGTGCCACATTCTTTCATTTTTCGGTGGACTAATTTTGAACACAGTTCATGTGTAACCTAAAACAAAAATTGCATAATTATCTTTTGAAATGTTTAAGTAAAACGTGGGATAAAACCAAATATTGCTGTTTTTAAAGGTTGTTAAATAGAGACATTCTGCTTTTAACCACTCTTTCATTGCTACCGTTGCTTTGCCTTAATCAGTCCTCTTGTTGTCCCCGCAGGTCTCATGCCATAGCCTGTGTGAACCAGTTCATCATCGGCAGAGCCCAGGCTCTAATGGACAACATCGACACCTTCATAGAGGTGAGCTTGTGTGTTTTGAATACTGAAGTAAATTGGTTGTTTTGCTGTGTTTGAACATCACCAGACTAGACAAAGCCATGTTAGTCATTCCCTCGATTTTTTTATTTGCCTTGTCAACCCACTGTCTGTTTCCTCATAATCCTCATTTTTCACCTAACTTACAGTTATTTCTCCTCTCCCCAACTAGAGCCTATTTGCACTGGCAGCAGATGAGGACTCTGAAGTCCGAAAGAATGTGTGCCGAGCCCTGGTCATGCTACTGGAGGTCCGCATCGACCGCCTCATCCCCCACATGCACAGCATCATCCAGGTAAGTGCTGGACCGAACAGCTGTGTCTCTGCTTTAAGAACACATCATTCTTGTATGTCAAAGTAATAAGATGTGTGAGAACTATCAGTCTTTCAACTCAGAATTATCAAGACTTTTAAGTCCATCTTGCATCTGGACATGATGAAAAACCCAGCTCATTGATTCACAATGATACCTAAAGTTCCTATTCTTTCTGATCCAGATTTGTCAAGACTTTGTGGTAGACTGTTGCACAATAGCGGCGTTTTTCCTCTCAGTTTCAAACCATTAGATGTTGTGTCAGCTCACACTCAGCTGTTCTCAGTCTCATACTGTATCATCTCCTGCAGTACATGCTGCAGCGGACCCAGGACCCGGATGAGAACGTGGCTCTGGAGGCCTGTGAGTTTTGGCTGACTCTAGCAGAGCAACCCATCTGCAAGGAGATGCTGTCCGGACACCTGGTGCAGTGAGTACAATGCAGTGAATACAGAATCAACTCATTGTCATCAACTACGTGACGTTATATTTGTTTACCGTTTTCACCAAGGAAGTCTTCTTCTTCCCTCCCTCTTAATATAGACTGATCCCTATCTTGGTGAATGGGATGAAGTATTCAGAGATTGACATCATACTATTGAAGGTGAGCTCTCTTTGTTCCTGTTACGTTTTTACATGTTTACTTCTATACCATCAGAGGGTATAGCCATTTGGCTGAATTTTTGAGCGTTCTTATTAGGGCTGTAGTCTGCTGGTCGACTGGTCGATTAGTTGGTCGATACGCTCTCGTCCGACTAAATTCTCATTGGACGAATAATCTCCGTGTTATTTTCATAAGGAGAAAAGTGCTACATCAACAGCTTTCCAGGAGTAATCCATTATTTCCTGCGGCGGGAGGGACAGACTAACAAATTACCTGTGAAAACAGGGGTGTATTCAAAACACCCCCGTTGTTTTCACAACTTTGAACTTGCCCAACCTGATGGAGACTGCTGGGTCTAACTGTACTCAACGTTTACTGAATCTGTGTTTCTCCATAATGAAACGAGAACCCCCGCCAGGCCAAAAAAAAATATTTTTTAATATTTGATGTCACACAGAGAAATACCGAACAGAGAAATGTGTGACTGCCGAGTTTACTGTGCACTCTGCCTTGTGCACTGTCATGTCAAAGGCTATTAGAAGGTTAAATGCAGTTATACTTGCTGCAACTGGAGGACTGTCCTTCATGCCACAGCAAGATAACACCAAAAATAAATCCTGACATAACATCAAAAACTTTAGCTGTATTACAGCTAATATTACAGAATGACAATTTAGAACTGATAGTTTTTAAAAATTGTCTAAAAAAGTGATAATGCTTCAGCTGGAGTTCAACTTGTGTGTGTGTGTGTGTGCGCGCAGGGAGATGTGGAGGAGGATGAGGCAGTTCCAGACAGCGATCAGGACATCAAGCCTCGTTTCCACAAGTCACGCACCGTCACCTTGCAGCACGAAGGAGGGGAGGGAGAGGAGGGTGAGGACATTGAAGAGGACGACGACGACGATGACGACACACTGTCTGACTGGAACCTGCGTAAGTGATGGAGAAAAGCACTTATAGAGACTCTCTCTGCAGGATGTAACCAGCAGTTTTGGGGTTTAAGAATAATTTTGTTATTTTTTTGATGTAGGAAAGTGTTCAGCCGCAGCACTGGACGTGCTGGCCAACGTGTTCCGTGACGACCTGCTGCCCCACCTCCTGCCGCTCCTGAAAGGCCTGCTCTTCCACCCTGACTGGGTCATTAAGGAGTCCGGCATCCTGGTGTTGGGGGCCATAGCTGAGGGTAAGACTTAGAGAAGTAGAGTTCTCATAGAAGCTACAGATTAGTTAGAACAGATTTAAGTGTGTTGTATCTAATCCTGTTGTTGTAAACACACACGCTATGAGATTATTGAAATACAGCGTCCTGCTCATGCGAGTTTGCTGTAATGAGTCATCTGGACTGACCACTGCATATCTCACTGACCCAGTTGAAAGCTACTATAATAGCCTAATTGAATTAAATTGAGCAAATACTGCTTTTTCTAAAGCCAGTCCACACATATGAACATGTCTATCTAATCTTCAACAACGCAAGCATACAAATAATTAGATCTGATGGAATTACAATTTAAATCTCCCAACAGTCCCAGTCGTCACTGCTTAGTTTTCCCCACTCCTTCAAGGCTGTTTCTGCATTATAGCAAACTTTCAGACAGCAAATGTGTATTTACTCAACACGTGCTTGACCTGTTTTGGACCCATTCATACAAGAGATACATGTTACCCTTTTCACTGTGAGCACAGACTTCAGTCTGCAGTGCGCTACCAAAAACTTCACAGATAAACCACAGAATTGCACTGAATAACATCAATTAATTAGCAGATAAAATTGTTCAGTTTCACAACTCTGTCCATCCATCTGCACGATCCGCCTTTATTGCCCACGTGCATCTGCTTTCTGTTTCTCACACAATTTTTTTTTTTTTCTCAAGTTGGTTCAATGACATCTAAACGTCTATCACTGAATTAATTTCCATTCATGGTAGCAACACCAGGTCAGGGTTGGAGGCCGTTGAAGGGCAAGGTGCAGGTGGTAAATGTAACAATGTCAGGTGTACAAAGTGAATTCACAAGGTGTCTGCACATATCACATTAGATGGAACAATAGGAAACTTTGGTGTCAGCATACTGAAATTGAATAAAATCACCTGTTGAAAGGAGACATCACAAAGTGCTTCATAGTAATAAAAACATGATGAAACATCGTCTTGTAATTGATCCTTTCATGATGTCACTTTCTCTCCTCGCCTCAGGCTGCATGCAGGGTATGGTGCCCTACTTGCCGGAGCTTATCCCCCACCTCATCCAGTGTCTGTGCGACAAGAAGGCCCTGGTGCGCTCCATCGCCTGCTGGACCCTTAGTCGTTATGCACATTGGGTGGTCTCCCAGCCCCCCGACTCCTACCTTAAACCCCTCATGACAGAGCTTCTGAAACGCATCCTGGACGGCAACAAGAGGGTGCAGGAGGCGGCCTGCAGGTGAGCAACTTCCCACTCCTGTCCTCCTTACGTGGATATGATGAAACACCCAGCTCATTGACTAAGGATGATACACTTTGTTCCCATATTGTTGTCTGATCCACATCCTGCATTTATCATTCCTAGACTGGTAGAGCTGAGTATATAGATTTAAATACTGATATACCTTCTTTCTTCCATATTTTGTTTTCTGTTAGTGCGTTTGCCACCCTGGAGGAGGAGGCATGTACAGAGCTGGTGCCCTACCTGAGCTTTATCTTGGACACGCTGGTCTTCGCCTTCGGGAAGTACCAGCACAAGAACCTCCTCATCCTCTATGACGCCATAGGAACTCTGGCAGACTCAGTGGGTCACCACCTGAATCAGCCTGTAAGTGCCTGTGAACTTCTCGATGCCTTTTCTCGTATGTTTTCCCTCGATATGTCACATTCTCTTCTTTAAAAAATGATTGCATTCACTGAAAACAAGCGCTAATTATCTGGATATGATGAAACACCCAGCTCATTGACAAACAATGATACATTTTGTTCCCAAGATATTTTTCTGATCCAGATATGGCAGCTTTCATCCGCTCCAAACTCAGGTCGAGTGCAGTGTTTTCATTAGTTTTCTTTTATTTGAAAGGTTGTTTTTTTTTTTTTGCCCCTAATGGAACTGTGGTGAATAAAATCTTTGCACACAATTAAGTTTAAATATGCAGGCAAAATTGACATTATTCTGTATGTAAACCTTAAATCTTAATGTCTTTGCTGAAGAGTCAAAGTAAGGCAAACTCTGAGATCCTAAATTTCTATCATTTCTCAGGAGTACATTCAGAAGTTGATGCCCCCCCTTATTGCCAAGTGGAACGAGCTGAAAGATGAAGACAAGGATCTGTTCCCGCTGCTGGAGGTGAGAAGTTCTCTATTAAAGCAATACTTGCACTACAGGAGGCTTTTATCCAATTGAGCACAAATTTCTCTTTAAGCTTAAGACCAGTCATATTTGCTGTAAAGAGTTTCTGCTAAAAAAAAAAAAAAAAAAAAAAAACAGATTAGGATTTTCAACAGCTTTCAGGTCATATATAGTGTGTGTTCACCCCAGACAACAAACATGCATGACCGCCTTTCTACAAGTCCTCATTTTGTCTTTCTTCCAGTGTCTGTCGTCAGTCGCCACTGCCCTCCAGAGCGGGTTTCTGCCTTACTGTGAGCCCGTCTATCAGCGCTGTGTCACACTAGTCCAGAAGACACTAGCTCAGGCTATGGTGAGAATACAAACATCTAACTAAAATGGAAAAAGTCTCTTTCTGTATGTCTGATTTTTCTCAACCATTCATCTGATCAACTTCACACTTGGCGGGTGTATTGCTGAGGACCCAAAGAAGCACAGTTTGGAGTGTGAAGTTGTTTGGATGAGCGGTTCTTGAGAAAGCCGAGCAGTCAGCCTGTTCCGAATAGGCGTGTTTTGAACAGGCACTGCACTAGTACAAATGAAATATGTTGTATATTAGGCGATCCTTTTGCAGAGGCACTGAAACTCGTCTGTCCTGTCTGTACAGATGTACAACCAGCATCCAGACCAGTATGAGGCTCCTGACAAGGATTTTATGATCGTGGCCCTGGATCTGCTCAGTGGCCTGGCTGAGGGTTTGGGGGGCCATGTGGAGCAGCTAGTAGCCCGCTCCAACATCATGACCCTGCTTTTCCAGTGCATGCAGGTATGCAGGAGTGTGAACCAACAAATGAACCAAACACGCCTCGAGACAGTTTCTTTTGAACCCCGACACATTTACTGTGAAAGTACAACACTAAGATGTGTGGTTGTGTTGCAGGACACTATGCCTGAAGTGAGGCAAAGCTCCTTTGCTCTGCTGGGTGATCTAACAAAGGCCTGCTTCCTCCATGTTAAGCCCTGCATTGGTGAGTGTGCTAAATAACTGTCACAGTTGGATTGAATTACTTCACTGGTCCTCTACTATCTGGCTATCAGGGAACACACAGCACTGACTCACGGTGATACCTATTGTAGCCATAGATGCTCAGATATCTTCAATGAGAGGCTGTTATAGAGCAGCTTCACACCTCTGTGGTCCTTATGTGGATATGATGAAACACCCAGCTCATTGAATAACGATGATACACTTTGTTCCCATATTGTTGTCTGATCCACATCCTGCATTTATCATTCCTAGACTGGTAGAACTGAGCATATAGATTAAATACTGATATACCATCTTTCTTTGAGACTGTTTATAGATGGGAGATTGTTTTAAAAAAAAAAAAAAAAAAGTGTGTAAGTGATTGAATGCTGCTCTGCTCTCGTATTGTAACCAGTGTGTGTTTTTATGTCCTCCCTCCAGCTGAGTTTATGCCCATCCTGGGGCTCAACCTGAACCCAGAGTTTATCTCTGTGTGCAACAACGCCACCTGGGCCATCGGAGAGATTTCCATGCAAATGGGTGAGAAAGCAGGTTTCAGCTATTGTTGATGCCTTTTCTCTTATGTTTGCCCTTGGTCTGTCTCTTTCTCTCTTTTTTTTTTTTAAATGGTTGCCTTCACTGAAAACAAGCGCTTATTATCTGGATATGATGAAACACCCAGCTCATTGACAAACAATGATACATTTTGTTCCCAAGATATTTTCTGATCCAGATACGGCAGCTTTCATTCGTTCAAAACTCAGGTTGAGTGCAGTGTTGGAAATTAACTTTTTCTTCCACCAGTCAAAGTGGCTGCTGAATTATAAATTTTTCCAGCCACCGTTTTTTTAACAGCACTTTTGTGTGTATCTACCTTTTTTGTGTAACATTTGTCTTGCTTTGAAGAAAAAAGAAAACAAAAAACACATTTCCCGTTAAAAAGTATTAATTTAATATTTATTTACTTATTGTTAACCATTTTCAATTCGCTATCTCTCTCACACACATACACACACACACACACACACACACACACACACACACACACACACACACTTATTGCAGCCATGTTCTCCGGAGCTGACTTTCCTTTTGCGATGCAGATCACCTCCTTTAGGCATTTTGAGGCTTTGTGGTGCTTGATATCCACCGGTTTTTGATTGTTGGTGCCCACAATAAAGCTGTTTTTAGAGATGCACTGATGCCTCCTGAGTCTGCAGGTCTACATGCACGCGAACCTGTGTGTGTGATTCGTTGTGCCAACAGCACTACCTTTGGCTTTGCCTTTTGTCCTTAGAAGAAAACGTTTGCCATGTGAACCACAACTGTTTACTTCTGGTAGAACCGTTGTCGACAGTTTTAGACATGTACACATCTGTTTCAGATAGTTATATGTAATTAGGACTTTTTAAAAAAAAAAAAAAAAAAAAATTTAAGTGTTTTCCCAAACCCCCTCTAAGCCAAAAAAAAAAGTTCTAATGCCAAAAATAACACCAAATATCCATTCATTGGGAAATCAATAGCATTTGGGAATATCTGTGCAGCGCTGTTCCAAAACGTGAGTCAACCTCTGTGTCGTTGCCTGGGAAACTCTTGGTAGCGCAGCTCCTTTAAGGAATAGGGCAGTGCATAATGTTGAATGAGCAGCAGAAAAGTGACGCTGGCAGTAAATGTACAGTACTGGCTACAGTGTGTCAGTTAATAAATGCCGCAGCTTCTGTAACATTTATTAATTGACACCAGTCGCTGCCATCACTGCAGCCACCCCAGAGCAGTCAACCCAGGGGAAACACTTAAAGGTTATTTTTGTTGGTATTTTTTGCCTTTATTGAATAATGTGAAGTGAAGAAGCAGACAGGAATCATGGGGAGTGATACATGGGTATGACATGCAACAAAGGTACCTGGCTGGAATCGAACCAGGGACATCGCAGTTATGTTGCATGCACAGTAACCCTACCAGAGCGCTCCGCAATTAGGACTTTGGCAGTGTGATGTTTTGCCTTTCGGCTCTCCTAACATCTCTGCCATAAAATGGCATTGCACCCAAAACCCAACCTAGTTATGCCTGCACGTTGTTTGAACATGTGTGTTGGTGCATGTATGCCAGGCAAGCCAATGTGCGTGACCCAGGCGGCCCACTGACACTCTGTGTGATATCCTTACAGGAACAGGTGTCAAGCAGCAAACAGAGGATTGTCCAGGTGAGCGTAGGGGCACCAGCAGTCATCAAGACTGCAGTGCAAGAGTGCAAAATCAAATTAGATTTTCCTTTTTTAGAAGATTTTTCTTCATATCAACCCCTCAGAATCATCCAAAGGGTTGTACAGTTCACACTCCTGCAACACTTTGCCTGTGTTAATGCCTTTACAGTTGCAGACCTTGTCACGATGATGGCAGCTGTTACAAGATTTTAATTCATCTCCAAAAACATGGAAGTGTAGGTCTCTTGAAAACCCCAGATGAACAGAATGTTCCTCATTCTGCTGTCACAAGAAACTTGCAGTGTCCAGATCACTTTGTATTGGTGGCAACATACATCCTGTATATATTTAATACATGTGGAATTCACTGTGTCCTTCACGTTTCTCTTTTAACTGAAGGTTCGCTGGTCTCATGTGGCTGTTGTAAAGAGCAAATTTCATTAGTTTTAACACATCCAGATGATTCTACAAGCTGATATTTACCTCCAGTGCAGACAGCAGCTTTATTGTCATGTAACCATGTTGCCTGTCTGGCCTTTGACCACAGCAGTCAATACACAAATTCGTCAAGTCAAATCCAACAACTGAAGGCAAAGCAAAAAACAGTCCAGCAAGTCTGGAACTGAAATCAGATTTCTGCTGGTCAACAGCATTAACACTAAAAACTGAGACATCAACCTAATGTGAAGAATTTGCCAAAATTCTGTCCGTTTTATTGCAACAAGACATATTTTTGTGTTCACAAAAGGCTGTGTGTAGTATGCCAGTAAGACATTGTTTGCCATAAGACAAAATACTGTCTTGCAGTCAAGTCTCCATAGTAACAGAGCCATGCTGCAGGTTGCTCATCTCCTCATACGGCTGATGGTGTGCTTGTTTTCTGCCATGTGTGTGTCTCTAGGTGCAGAGATGCAGCCTTATGTGGGCATGGTTTTGCCACATCTGGTGGAGATCATCAACAGACCCAACACGCCCAAGACTCTGCTGGAAAACACAGGTACACACACGGTCATATGCACACAGCATGAGTTGAAGCATCTGCTGTTCAGAATGAAAGGTGGACAATGCTGATGGTCATGAAGGGGAGTTCGGGTAAACTGATGTTTTGTCTCCCTTTGTGCAGCCATTACGATTGGCAGACTCGGTTACGTGTGTCCTCAGGAAGTGGCACCACAGCTTCAGCATTTCATTAGACCATGGTGAGTACACATTATAATCTGGATATCATGAATTACTCAGCTTATTGATCTAACATGATTTTGTTGATCTTGAAATGAGAAAAGGAAAGGAAGCAGTGGGAAAGGAATTAGTTTAAACTAATTATAAATGCAAGAGGAAATAAATCATTTCAAGACCAGTAGAGACTGAAAGAACGTATAAACACTTCCCTCTTTTGTCTCATTGTATCTCTTCTCAGGTGCACGTCATTGAGGAATATCCGAGATAATGAGGAGAAGGACTCAGCCTTCCGTGGAATATGCGTGATGATCGGCGTCAACCCAGCAGGAGTGGTGCAGGTGAGATGATATGAGGATATTTTTAAAGTTGCAAACTGTGATATTTTTTTTTTGTGCAGTGTTTTTCTACTCCAACCAACAATATGACATCTGGGTGTAGTCTGACTGCTGCAGTTCCTGAAGTTTATGCTCTTATCCTCTCTCCCTTTTGTATCCATTGTTAACATGAGATCCAAGAACAATAAGTCTTATGTGGATAGGCTCTGAAGCTGAGTGTTTGTGTGATGAAGTAACAAGTCCTTTCTTTCCAGGACTTTATTTTCTTCTGTGATGCTGTGGCCTCCTGGGTCAACCCCAAAGATGACCTGAGAGACATGTTTTATAAGGTGAGTGGCTCATTTTAACAAAAGCAGTACTATATCACTGATCTGTTGCAGCACTGGCTCCCCACACTCTGTGATGATCACTTATCAGACATTCGAAATCTGATTATATGGTGCGGATGATATTTGAGTCTGAGAAGTGTGGTAGAGCTTGCTGTTTGAGGAGGGAGAGCAGAGACATTTTTACATTTCAGTGGATGTTATTGCATTTTGTGTGTATTGAAGCGTTATCAACTACATAGCATCTTCATCCTCAAACCTACTTCCATTTTCATGAGTTTTGTTTTCTCTTCCTAGATCTTACATGGCTTCAAGGACCAGGTCGGGGAAGAGAACTGGCAGCAGTTCTCAGAGCAGTTCCCTCCTTTGTTGAAGGAGCGCCTGTCGGCGTGCTATGGCGTCTAACCCAACCTCCCCCTGGTCAACACAGGACACCGACCTGTTAGGTATGTTCAGCAAACATCCCGTCGTGACACACATACAACCCGTGCCACTCCCTTTCTGGAAATGATGACACACCCAGCTCATTGATCAACAATGATACATTTTGTTCCCAAATTAATTTTCTGATCCAGAATCTCTCGGCATCAGTCACACCACCTGCATCCTTTTTGATCGCTGAATCAATTCTCACAGCTCTACATTTTCTAATTTTTCATATGTGATTTTTAAAACTTTTCTCCATTCTTCTGTTTTTTTCTCCTCCCCTAGGTTAATGTAGGGAAGGGTTACTGGGGAACTCATTGCACTGCCCAGATCGTGGGGTGAAACAAGAGCTGGAGGGACGTGACTGGCCTTGACCCTCCACTCAGCGGATGGCCTCCTTTCCCCCCGCGCCCCTGTGTGTCTCTGTGAGGGAGGGTGGGAGGAGGGTGGTGGGTGTGGGAGGGTAAACTGGGGATATACATATACCTCTTGGATTAAACGCCTCACTAAATCCAACACACTCAAAAGTGACTTTCACCAACAGCACCGCAGGGATCCTAGTTAGGTGAGGGCAAACAGGGGCTGGCTTTGACCTCCCCCTCCTCGATTTGATTATTCTGTTAAGATAGATGACGGCTGGGAGGGGACGGGGTGGCAGATAGGTACATTTAAAAAAAGGAATTATCTGAACCAGCATAGGGTGCCACAGTCCCAAATACCACAATGCACGTAGTCAGTAGAATGACGCACATATGTAGATGTGTTTAAAACAGGCTCGTGTGACTTTAATATTACTTGTCACCTCCGGGCTTGACAGAGGCTAAACAAAAAAAAAACAAAACCATGAGACGCTTTTACTACGTAATAATGCAGGAAACGTGCACAAATCTTTTTGCACCTTTTACGGCAAAATTGCATCAACCATTTGGTGTGCATATACATGGGTCTTATTCTCTTTTCACATGTACATTAATCTGAATTTCATTTCCTTCCGTTTCCCTTGGTTGCTGAATTCCTCTTGAGTCATAGGTTTTCTTTTTTTTTTTTCCCCCCCTCATTTGAGGCCAAAAAAAAAAAAAAAAAAAAAATGCAGTAGGTCTGTTCTCTAAGGTTTTCCCACCGCAGTACCAAGTTATTGCATGGCATATGATCACCTCTTAAGTGACGCATGTTTGAGTGAATATCTGTCTTGTTGCTCCAAAGTGCAAGTTGATTTTTCTCGTCCTCGGTATGGGGAGGTTGCCATAATTTGAAGCTGTCGGGTGCTCGGTTCTTTTCTCCTCCCATACATTCATACATATTGTGTAATCAATGTCCCTATAGTTAAATGGAGGTTGCGTATGAAGACCAGCTATAGGTAGGTTAATACAGGACTCCGCTGATTGTTTGGAGAATCACTCATCGCAACGAGAGTTCAAATACTGTAGGCAAGTTGATAAAACTTTTGCTGCTGCTGCTTCTTTTTTTTTTTTTTTTTTTTTTTTTTAAAGAGTATTTACAGAATGGACTTAATGAGAGCGATAAGACATCACCAAGAATGAATTGGTTCTTACTGATATAAATGCACTTTTTCTTTTGTAAGAAATTTAGAGTTTCAAATGTAAGACATACAGTGATAAATATGATCTTGAGATATCGTTTTTTTTTTTGATAAGTGATTTTAGGACTGTCAATGGCTTGCAAAAGTAAGCATAATGATAATGTTAAGCAATGGTAAAATGACTAGGTAAGACTTGAGGCCTCTTAACATAGTTAATTTCATAATGTAGCTCCTTCTAAAGTGGGTTGAATAGGATGTAAGTGGAGGGAAACATCATAATTACAGTATTTTGGATTCATGTCGCAGTTCCACTGTTTATCCATATCTGTGTTTGAGGATGTCCCCCAGAGCTTTTTTTGTTAAATAACCGCTGTCTGAGCCATCAAGGCTTCTCCTTGTCATGAACATTGCATGCTTTTCAATGAGTGTTGCTCCTTTTCTTTAGTCATTTTAAAACAGGTTCCCTTTGGAGGGATCTACCTTATAAGAGCTTTGTCAATGGCAATGCGACTCGCTGCTGGACTAATAAGGTACTATTCCAGCTCATGATCAAACTAGTGATTTGATGTTGCCAGTTGCCATGTATTCACCCGTTGATACTGTGTAGGATATGCCTGGAAATACACTGATTCAGAGTCCTAATAGTTCTCCCCCTGACACTGGTTATTTGAGAGAGTTGTGGTCTTTATCCATCTTTATCTTTTTAGTCATTGTCCATAGTGGACATAGTGGTAATGGAAGTGTGTACGGCTGTCAGCCTGTTTTACTATAAAGGTGTGTACGTGAGTACTGCTTAGATGTAATATTTGCACCAGCCCTACCCTAAGGTTATGTTCAGGGCATAGTTTGAGCCATGCCTGAGTCCATGTGGCCACAGCGAGTATCAACATTTGCCTGCCAGTTAACAACATCAGTTTGATCGTCAGACCAAGTGTGCTCAAAACTCTTAAGATGAAGACCTTCACTAATACTCAAATCTATTCCTGCTTGATTTAAAAAAACCAAAAAAAAAAAAAAAAAAAAACCATGTTCCTTCATATATGAGCTCACTTTTATGGATTATGTATTTTATAGAATAAGCATTATTTTCTCAACCTGTGTGACATGGAGTTTTTTGTAGCACAAATGTTACCAATGCGCATGTGTGGTGTTTTTTGGATCCCTGGCATCTTTTGTAAGCCGCTACACCCCCAGAAGGGTGAATACTAATGGCATCATCTTCACGTTTAACTGGTAGGCAAGCATTGAACATTCAGTGGCCGCTCATTGATCACAGGTTGGATGGACGGGCTCAGAGCAGCAGCCGGTGAATCATTCATTAATGTTTCACAAGGATGCATCTCTTGTGCCACAGAGAATGGGTAATAATTTGAGGCTTTACCACTCCTTGCCATGTTGTGATACACTAAGCTATATACAGAAGTAAATTTAAATGCAAGTTGTCCACAAGTTTTTTATTTTTTATTTTTATGCTCGTGAAAGTTTTGTTTTTATTTATTTATTTTGTTTTTTATTTTTTGTTTTATTTTTTTTTATTATTTTTTTGTGCCCCTGTGCACAAATTGTTTTGGACTTTAAAAGTTTTTTGTTTTTCTTTTTATTCTTTTAATTTAAAGAATTTTGTTTTCGTTGTTTTATAGCGGACCATTTGATTACGTCAAATTTGATGTTGTGGATGGACTGAAGGAGAGTCGGTGCTTGGTGCATACCTTAGGGAAGAATGCAGAAAACTAATTCATAACTTTGTTTCAATCTGATATCAAGGCTGGCAATTGAACTTGATGTAGTACCTTTTTTTTGCTCAACTGTGGTGCAGGTGGGATGTTATCTGATGTATCCCTTTTTATTTAATTTTTGTGAATAGGGGAAAATAAAAGTTTTTTTCTATTAAGCTTTGAGTCTGCTGGATTTTCTTGTTTTTTGAGCGATCACTGATATATGTGGAGAGCTTGAGACTTGAAACTGAGACACATCTTCAATGTTCAAATAGCACTCACTCCTTGGTGAGCCTGGAGGGCATGTCACAGTCATTTAGCAAATGACAACATTTGAAAGCAACTCTACTCAAACCACAGACTGAAAAAGCAACAGATACTTAAACTGACTGACACCCAATGCACGCATTTGTCAGTATAAAAGTGTACTCCCCTTATTCCACATCCTGTGGAGTGAGTGAGGTATGTTAGTATTTAGCTTATATAACAAACTGTGTCTGGGACATAATATCAACACAAGTTTCTCTTTGGTGCTCAACTGTCAAATAGTTAAGTAGACTTGAACTGTGGGTTTCCTCCTGGGCCATTTTTTTGTATCTCTATTTTTGCTTTCCCCCAGCCAAAAAAATGTATTTTTTTTTTTTCTCTAACCCCCCAGTGGTTTTTAAGGACTCCACTTGTGGATCAAATGTTCCCAAATGGGGCTGCTTCTACCCTTTAAGAGCAACTAAAATAAATGGTTTTTTTGGTCTGCTACAGCATACCTGCTCTGTAAATCACTTGTCCTTTGTTCTCCTTTGAGAAAAAAAATCAGAAACCAAAAGGGAGAAATTTTTAATTTTTTGATTTCATGATGGCCACCCTAATTCTTTCATTTATTCAATGATATACTGCTAACTTATCCATCTATGTCACTGGAGACATTATTTGATACAGCAAAACGAATAAGCATAAAGCAGTAAAGTGGCATTTGTTCATATAGGCAGAGCAGATGGTCACACTGAGCCTGATTGCATCCTGCTACACAACACGACAGCCACAGACTGACCAACCCACATTAGCTTTCCCTCTAGTCTCCCTCTAAACTAATTTAGGGTCAGTATGAAAATTACTGTGGTGGGGAGGGGGCTGAATTATTCATTATTCATATTTTCTTTTGACCTTCCTTGACATTGAAAAAAATTCGAGACTCTCCCCCAAGATCTCAAATCAATGTATTTGTGACAAACATAAACTAAGGCAACATGATTCTGAGTAGCATAAGCAGACATGTCTAATATGTCTAATTTGTTAAGTTACATTTGACATCATGTGTTTGACATGTAGTAGCCTATTGTGCAAAAGTTTTAGGCACTAAAAGTAAAGTGAGAATGCTTTGAAAAATAATGCCATGAATAGTTTTTATTTGTCAGTTAACTTCATACAAAGTTCAGTAAACAGAAGAAACCTAAATAAAATCAATATTTGGTGTGGCTACACTTTGCTTTTAAAACAGCACCAATTCTCCTCAGTACACCTGCACAAAGGTTTTCAAGGTACTTGGCAGGTAGGTTTTTCCTCCATCTTGGAGAAGTTGCCACAGGTCTTCTGTGGATTTGGGTGTCTCAGTTGCCTCTGTTTCTTTATGTAATCCTAGACTTACTCCATAATGTTGAGATCATAGCTCTGTGGGGGCCTTACTATCTGTTACAGGACTCCTTGTTCTTCTTGAGGATGAAGAGAACATCCTTGGAACAGTCAGGATTTTTTCATAACTGTCTGCATATCTTATTTTTCTTTTGTGATTAAAAGAATAAAAATAAATACTATGTTCCTTTGTACCTCATTTAACATTTAAGTTTAGCTATGTTTGAGCCACCTTCATATACAGTATATATGTGACATTATTAGATTACTGTATCTGTATTAAATCAGCATTTGTAGCCTAATTTCAAAACCAGGCAGACGACAAGCTCCTATATAGAGCCTTAAGTGCAATTCATGGTACTGTTTATTGAAAATGGGACTTACATGCACTAAATATTTTAACCAGGGCATAACTGCTGATATATTGACCAAGTAAAGAGACAACACAGGTCAAATAATAAGAAAATATAACAATTTTGCCACCAAGGCTCCCATTAATCTATAAGGTAACTTTACATGTATTTATGGGCATGCAAGTTGTTTGGATTGGGACATTAATATTAACACAACTCAAACATTGCAAACAGAGCCTGAGCCTACTCTGATACTGCAGCAGTGGCTTTCTATATGCCCATACTCCACCCCCCTGCTCTAACGAAGGAATAACATTAGCAGATATGTATCTGTTAGTTATTTGGTAAAGAGTGCATAAACTGAGTAACACCCAAAGGACAGACGACCATCCTCCTGAGACTTATCAGCCAACTGGATCGGTAACGTTACAATCTACCTGCTCTACATAAATGAGACCAGAACAGTAAGTGCGCAGTGCGTTTCGAAATGTCATGTCAGCTTTTATAGGTCAATTGCAAATCTATAACTATGCCTTTTAATTGAGTTTATGATTTATATGATATTTTCATAGGGACTATGTCTTTGGTAGAAGGTAGTATATATAAAATACTAAATGCAATGCATAGACTTAATAATAATCTTTTTTTTACAAATATGTTTCTTTTGAGTGGCTCTAGCAGGATTTCAAGTAATGTATTAAAATCAATGAAGTAATGGAATTAGGGGGGGAAAATGATGTTACATTCTAAATCCTATTGGTGGAATCATCAAAAATAATCCAAAGAACAAGAGATATAACTGCACTTATATCATGATTTTGACGTTGAAAAACATTAAAACATCTGAGTGTAATGGTAAATGTTGTAGAGAGTCATCAAGTTACTCAGTAATATCCAATATACAACAATGTCTAATAAACAATACTAATACCATTCACCGAATTTACAGGTTATTGTGGTTGTTCCAGTCATTTAGAAAGTTGCATCCGGAGTGAAGACAGTGTAGATAGACAGTTGAGTGTGCCCGGGTGTGCCTTTGCCACCTAAATAATCTCAAACTGGCATACCCAGCATAATCATAAAAAAAACACAGCCAGACTGGGCTGTGCCCGCTCATTGGTGCATTTGAGCTCCTTGCCCGCTGAGTTGCTGACAGTGGGCCCACACCGACCTGACTGATGTAAATTTCTGACAGCCTGCTCAAGTGTTGTGAAGCATCACACTTAACTAGAGTTTTACTTACACTTCCAGGGTTAATTAATATGTATTTTATACAATTAGTAGAGGAATTGACACAAAATTTTTATACCCCAACTATAACTAATAACACAGAAGCTATAGAATCACCAGATTCTTTTTATATCCATGAAGTCAGTGAGGCAAAAATTGCAGAAATTATTAAGAAATTATCAGATTCTAAGGCATAAGACATGTATAATTTGGATACTTGTTTCATTAAGAAATACAGCTCTATATTAATAAGACCTGTGACTCATCTTATCAACTTATCAGTTAGGACCAGCAAATTCCCAAATAACTGGAAAAAGGCGGTCATCACACTGGTCTTCAAAGCAGGGGATCATGATCTGATATGGAACTATCGCCATATTTCTATTCTTCCTGTCCTGTCAAAGGCAAAGGAAGGTTGTGGCAACACAGCTGGCTGACCCCCTAGAGACCAATCACCTCCTTCATCCACAACAATTTGGTTTTAGACCAAAAAGTTCCACAGAAACTGCAAATTGTTATTTCATTGAAAATGTAAAGTGTTTTTTGTATGGGGGTTGTCTATATTAAATTTTTCAAAACAAGCAGTTGATTGGTTTGAGTCATATCTTCTAGAGAGCAGTGTGTGAAATTTGACCAAGAAACAACAGAATGGGTATTCCTCAAGATTCGATCCTGGGTCTCCTGCTTTTCATTCTGTTTATAAATGACCTGCCTACAAGTTGCCCAGAGGCTAGCTGCCAGCTTTATGCAGATGATGCGGTCATATATACACCAGCCAAGTCACCTAGCAAGGCAGCAGAGATCCTGAATGCATACTTAGATGATGTCCATCAATGGCTGCAACATAATCCTCTTGTCTTGAATTAAAAAAAAAAACAGTTTCTATGTGTTTCTACCTTATAAAACAGGGCTCACTTGAAAATTTTGAAATCAAGATACAGAATGAAGAAATAGAGGTCAATGATTTCAGCTTTTTAGGAATAATCTTAGATCCACAACTCAAATTTGATAAACATGTACAGAAGATTTCAAAAGTAGTAAAGACCAACCGTAATTGTTTCAAATGAATCAGGCACTACATACCAACTCAGGCAGCTCAGTTATTTATGCACGCTATGATTTTCTCTCATTTTTCATATTGTATGGCAGCATGGACTCAAGCATCACCATCCACAATCAGACACCTCAAATCCTTATACAACCAGGCACTGAAAATAAAGGACAAAAAGCTTGTCTGGTGGCATCACTGTCACATACTGAAAAAATACAATCTACTTAGTTTTGAGAGCTTTACTCATTTTTGTTTTCTTAAATTAGTTTTCAAATGCATCAACAGTTTACCCCCTGTGCAAGACAAGACAAGACAGTACCAGAGTAACTAGAAGCATGGTGTATGGCAACTGTAAAATACCATATTGTAGATCTAAATTTGGACTATCAGCCTTCTCCATAAATGGCAGTCAACTCTGGAACACATTACCAACTGAAATCAAATTAATTCCAGATATAAAATCTTTTACAACAAAAGTTAAGTGCTGGCTAAAAGCAAACCAGAGCTGTACCCATTTTTAGCTAATTCTATTGTATTGTTATTTTTTCTTTTTTCTTTCTTTCTCTTTCAAACTGTACATCACAATCAATGTATTTCAGTATGTGTATTTTATTGTACTTCCATATCTGTAGTGCACTGTGGTTTTATCATGATGAAAGCTGTGTATTTTAATTACACTGTATATGTAAAGCCCAACTAGGGAGTTGAAAATTAGCAATAGCTATAAACTCTCTGTGCAGCTCATCAGTTTCATGCTCTGTATTGGAACTATGTTAGTTTGCATCGTCCCTATCAAATTAAAAAACAAACAAACAAACATTTATGACAGTGAAGAATAGTATATTATGGAGAACAATGCAGTAACTCTTATCATGTTCCCATTTTTTTCAGACAATATGGCAAACCATATCCATCCAATAACTGGGGACCTCTACAGAGACGCTGCCCCTATACCAGATGATATGCCAAAGGTCCGGGGCTATGACTTCAATCAGGGTGTGGACCACCGAGCCCTTCTGCAGTCGTACCTCACCACAGGCTTCCAGGCCACAAATTTTGGCAAGGCTATCCAGGAGATCAACAACATGGTGAGATGGGTGGTACACAGGGTGCACTTCAACAAATGAGCACGTTCCAATTTTTAGTCTTTGCAAAAATGTATTATTACCTTTGATGCTGAAGGTGTGATAGGGTCTAAAGGCATTTACATACAAACAGCTGGATTAATGATTGTTGAGAATAAATGAATGAACATTAATGCATCCCACATCCACAGATAAAGAAGCGTCAACAACCGGTGAAGGCAGTGAATGGGATTGTTATGGAGGACCCATCAACCTGCCCCTGCCTCACGAGCTGCACCATCTTCCTCGGTTATACCTCGAACCTCATCAGCTGTGGACTCAGGGAGAGTATCCGCTACCTCGCAGAACACAGAATGGTATAACTTTATTCCAATACATTCACTGTAAAATATGGTGATAATCATATCAGTATTTAATATGATCTCTCTCTCTTGCCACTTGTGGCTGTATTGTTACACGTTAGGTGCTATCTTGTCCACAAATTAACATTACACATTACATTTGTTCAAATACAATATCCTGTATTTATTTGTCTATACAGGTGGATGTCTTGGTGACCACAGCTGGAGGTATAGAGGAGGATCTGATTAAGTGTTTGGGCCCCATTTACATCGGAGACTTTAACCTGCCTGGCAAAGATTTGTATAAAAAAGGTCTCAACAGGTTAGACAACATGTCAGAGTAGTAGAACATGCCTCAGAACTGGAAATATCCTATGTAAATTTAGAAAAGAATATTTGAAATTAGTCAACAAACATTGCCATCTGTCTTAGATGGATGCTGCTTGTGAGGCAAAAAAAAGTTAACATTAAAATTAATGTGACTCACTGCCAGCATTATTTTGAGGAGCACTCAGTTCAGTGTCACTTTGGCTGCAGGAATGGAAACACTCTGATGCCTGATGAAAACTACGCCAAATTTGATGAATGGATAATGCCAATCTTGAAGCAGATGCTGCTGGAGCAGAACACTCAGGTGTGTGGACTTAACCTTGAACACCTGTTTGTCTGTTTAAACTATTAAATCAAGTAATACCTTATTTTTATACTTATATCAAAACCCCCTTCAAATCAAATACAAAGCATATTATGAAGGTGTAATTTCAATTGTGGTTCTATTCATCGCTACAGTTGAGATGTCCTTATCGTAGTTTTATTTTTCTTCGATGCCTCTTCACTCAGGGCGTTCGCTGGACACCATCTAAAGTGATCCATCGTCTGGGCAAAGAGATCAACAACCCTGAATCTGTCTACTACTGGGCCTACAAGGTGAGTCCTGGAATGCATCACAGTAGTGTTCTAGGAACAGCTGGAAACAGTATAGCTTTTTCACAGTCCTGCCAACTGTTGACTCTCACAGAAATAAAGAGACTATTTCCTAAAGCTAGACCTAAAATTCTTTATTCTTTTTGACTGCTTATTGGCATCCTGCAGCTAATGCTAGCTCTGCCATACACTAAACTCTGTATATGAATGGCTAATCCATTCATTTGGTGCACACTTCTCTAACTTTCTTAACCTGGCAGTGAGCCGATTACAACTCAAGTGCTTTATCTAGTCCCACACAGAGTTAATGTGCAAATGTATTCTCTCTGCATCAGCCAACAAAACAATACCCCAGGAAAACAAAATTAAATTTTAATTAGGCCAGGTCCCAGACAGGTAATACTGGAAAATGATTTGTTGTTATGTGGATTAATTGGCACTAAGTCTTGCAGCTATAGTGGCCGCAGGCTACAACATATACTGAGTGCCTTGCTTGCCAACGAACAAGAGAGAATGCAGGCCTACCTGTACCCTGATGAGCTCCTCTCGTCTTCTTCTTCTGTCGCCAAACCAAGCACTGAGCTCAGTATTGGTTTCAGTTAATTTAGATTAACATATAAACTGAGACAGGAACTAAACCAAAGTGCTTCAGGTAGTATTCATTGTCCATTATGTTCTCAACAAGAGTTTGTCGCTATCAGCAGCATACCAACTTTCTTGTGTTTGTATCCTCTAGCCACTAGTGGGGATCATATTACTGTGTGCTATGGCATATAGAGTTCTCTATTTTCTTTGTCTTGCATATTTTCTACCCAGGTAGTGAGGCTTATTTGTAGGTTGGGACTGTCAATATGAGAAAGATTGAGTGTTCACAAGCCAAAACATATATGATTTGTGAACAGGCATGTGGCCCTACAAACAGACTACGTTTTATTATACGAGATCCGAATAATGGTTGGTGTCTGTTTCAGAATAACATCCCAGTGTTCAGCCCTGCCCTGACAGACGGTGCTCTGGGAGATATGTTCTACCTTTTCTCAATTGAGAATCCTGGCTTGATTTTGGACATAATTGAAGGTAAAAGAGTCTTCATTGATGCTTTCTTAATTTGTCTTGCAGTGCTGTAAGTTGGTCATGCATATTGCATTTTATTTCAGACATTTCAAAGTTGAACAACCTTGTAGTGGCTGCTAACAGCACAGGGATGATCACGCTGGGAGGAGGTGTAGCCAAACACCACATATGCAACGCCAATTCCTGGGTCAGTATTTTGCATGTTGAGTTTGAGGTGTTCAGTGTTTCCCATATTTTAGTTTATTTGGGTAGCTCAGCCAAAGAGATTTGTCCCCAGGACACAAACACACACACACACACACACACACACACAAATACTGTATCAAGCTGTTTCCTTTGCTCAGTTTGCTGTTTTGATGCACCACTTTGTCTCCTTCCAGAGAGATGGCGCTAACTATGCAGTATATGTGAACACGGCGCAGGAGTTTGATGGTTGTGACTCTGGGGCCAGACCTGATGAGGCAGTGTCCTGGGGCAAGATCACAGCAGATGCTAAACCTGTGAAGGTATATATTATGTTATATTATGTTAATAGTGGAAGCAAGACTCTATTACGTTTTATTAAAAACAAATATCACAAGCACCATTTATGTCAATTAGGTTAGGTGCACTAAACCTTGTTCATTCATGATATCTTCATCTTAATCAATAACAATCAAGCCTAATAAGAGGGATTGATATCCAACGATGTTTTGCTCTCTGATTTTTAATATACATCTTGTTCTGTCTTTCCAGGTGTTTGGAGATGCTACCATAATCTTCCCCTTATTAGTGGCAGAGACCTTTGCAGTTCATGCTAAGACGACTGCTGGCAAGAAAAAAGAATAAATAAAGGCCTCCTGAAATACCTTAACAGTCAGCATTTTTCTTGGTTATGTTTAATAACAAAAGCATAAAGAAAATCCTTTTGGTCCCTGTGACTTGATATTTTGCTGTCAATAATGCATGTTGACTGTCAAAAATTGTATACAAACTTTAAACTTGTATATATTATCAAAGCTTTTTGTTTTAATTTTACTTTTTAAAAATTGTATTTATTTAAAACAACAATAACAACAACAACAACAAACAACAAAAGGGGAACCAAAAAAGTGAGGGGGGACCTGGCTGCAGAGAAGATGGCAGATCTCAACCATGGAAGACCAGTGTCCTCCAAGGCAAATGTGGTTCTTTTTTGTGGTTTTCAAGACACATTAGTGACTCCAGCAGGTGGTGGTAATGCATCTTATGCTGGTTGCGATGAAATTCCAGATAGAAGTAGGTTTTTTGAGATCTGGTTTGATCCAGTTTATTTTGAATGTATTGTTAAAAGAGCTGAAGTCAATAAAATTTTGCCGATGACAACTGAAATGTTTCTATCATTCTTTGTGGATAAGGTTACTGACATAAGGTCTAAGATATTGCCTTCTTGTACCCCTAGGATTGACCGCCTGGTCGATGTTTCTCTTTTGAGCCAGATTAACACAATTTATTTGGAAGAAATCTCAGCCATTGTCTCCCAAAGACGTCCCTCATCTAGTCCTCTTGACATTGTTCCAACCTTTCTTTTTAAAGATGTTTTCAGCTGCTTAGGCCCAATCATACTCTCCATTGTGAGTAGCTCCCTTAGCTATGGCTGTGTACATGATTACTTTAAATATGCTGTTATGCTGTTAGCCACTCGTAAAAAAATCAAGTCTTGACCCATTACTTCCCAGTAACTATAGACCTATATCCAAACTTCCTTTCATTTCCAAAGTCTTAGAGAAAACAGTTTGTAAGCAACTCCTACATGTCTTTGACAATAATGATATCTTTGATATGTTCCAGTCTGGTTTTTGTCTGAGGCACAGTACTGAAACTGCTCTTCTCAGGGTTTCAAATGATATCCTAATGTGTGCGGATGCTGGGGAGTGTTCGGTTCTGTTGCTGCTTGACTTAAGTGCTGCCTTTGACACTGTTGACCACTCTATTCTCCTTAGTAGGCTTCAGCAATAGGTTGGTATTACTGGGACTGCCCTTGATTGGTTTTCCTCTTATTTGTCAGATAGGACTTTTTCTGTGGCTATTGATGATTGTTTCCTCAAATGCTCCATTGACTTGTGGTGTGCCCCAGGGTTCAATTTTTGGTCCTTTTCTTTTCTCCTTGTACATGCTTCCCCTTGTAGCAGTGGACCGCAGCTCTGCTCCACAGTGAACAGGTTCAGTAACGGTGGAGCTCTGGTTACACCACGATTTAACATTTCAAGACAAGATTTTTACCAGCTGATAACTGCAGGAACAGACAGCCGGAGAGTTAAAGAGCTACAGGATGAAATGTGAAGAGGATTTCTGTTGTTTTTGTGGCTGCCAGCAGTGTTTCCTCCTGTGGACAGTCACAGATGGAGAGATTTCCTCCATCAGGTCAGTGCTGCTGTAAGCTCCTGAAGCTAAAACTGTCTTCTTGTGAAATAATCCAAGTTAACCACAGACAGGTTTATTTAAAAATGCTTCCTCTCGTTATTATTATTATTATTATTATTATTATTATTATTATTATTATTATTATCATCATCATCATCATCATTTTTGTCTGGCCAGGGGATGTCACTGAGGAACTCCTGCCCTCCTGCCTCACACAGTTTATCTCAGCACAAACAGAATCAAACGATTCTTTAATGCCTGCAATCTGCCTAGTGTTTTCCTTGACTGCTTCTTTCACTTCTGCAATCACATTGGAGTTGTCACTGACCATTGTTTCCAGGGGATCCGATCTGCTGTTTATGAGCAGAGAGAGAGACGAGAACTGGGAGAGAATGGTAGTTGTCTCAATGTCTTCAACTCTTCTCTGTTTAACTGCAGGAGGCTTAGACGGTGTAATGGGAAGAAGTGGAAAATCTACTTCCATCAGCGTACCTTCACTGGGTCAGGATCTGAGCAGAGATAGTCATGCTAGCTAGCTACTTCCTTACTGTTTATTGGCATCAACCAAAAATAGCCAGGTAGAATTACTGTCAGGTTAGGATAGTTATTTTGTTCACACTGTATATTAACACCCATTATATATTAACACCCATTCTGCATGTGCTGCTTGTCTAGGGCCGTGCTAGCATCCCCAGCTACCTGTGAGCATTGTGCAAGTCCCCCCTTCAAATCTCACTGACACAGGCTAGCACACCAAGCCTGTTGGCGGATCCTATGATGGGGATGGCCAACCCCCCGCCACAGGAGTTAGCAGAGAGTCCACAGGAGCAAGCTGGAGTGAACAGCTCAATGCCGTCGCCCTGCTTACCAACCCTGATGAGCTTGAGGCCAGTCTGATGGCATGCTGATGTCGCACGTTGATGTGGCAGTGGACGACTCAGGGGACGAGTCCATTAGCCTTGTCTCTGAAGAAGATGAAGAGGATGGTGATGAACCCTTTCTCCTCCCACCAGTTGCAAAGCCAATGGCTGTGGGTGGTGTGTTTAGGGGATCTCTGGTAGGTCTGGTATGGACCTGCATGATGGCCACAAGAGAGCGGCTGCAAATCTTGGCATTGCTCGGCCAGAAGTCCTCACTGAGATCACCACATATCGCTACCATGGATGTATAAAGAGTCGGTTCTGGACTGTGGGACAAGGTACACGTGGTGACAGACCTCTGTCTGTGCCTTCACAAGTGTGCTGTCCAGGCCTCCGGAAGAGCCATGGCCCTAATGGTTGCTCAGTAGAGAGCTAGAGGGCTAAACCTATCCAGTCTTTCTCAGAATGAGAAGACTCAACTCCTTGACGTCCCTGTGGACCTTGGCAGACGTTTGCCCAAGCAATGCCTCAACAAGGTTACCGCATCCGCAAATGTCAGCCCCAGTGCCAGGCAGGCTCCTGGGATCAGAAACCCTTTGCTGCCAGTGTGACGCAAGGAGACCAAGCCACCGCTCCTGTCACTCTGGGGGCTGGGAAGAAGAGACGCGCTACCTAGTGTGCTGTTACCAGAGGGGGATGGCAGGCTCAGCCAGACACCTGCCCCCCCCTGTTCCTGAGCAAGTTAGAGAGGGCATGTTCCAGGCCCTACAAAAGCTGTGCAGAGGCCATGTCGGCACTCACAGTTCATGATCATGCAAAGATGAAGGTCAGACTTGCAGAAAGGTCTGTGGAGCCCCAGATGAGTCATACAAGCACTCACCAGTGCCCAACACAGTAGTGTCCCTCCCCCTGGTAAAATCATGTATAAAAATATTTTCTGGCGTGCATCCAGACCCAAATGTGAGGGCGCAACCACATTTATTGTGAAAATAAGAGAGGAACGCAACAGGGTTGTGCAGCATCAAATAACACCACAAGGGGGAGCAATAATCAAACTTGTGGTGCAGCGGCCAGCCTGTCTGCTGTAGTAGGCAAATGAGTGGTGCAGCTGCGCAACCCACTATGCCTGACCAGCCCAGCACTGCGACAAGACCAACCCTAGGTCCGCTGGCGGACCGAGCTAAACAGTGGCGTACCTGTGTGGCGTCAGATTGGGTAATTGAGGCTGTAACCAGGGGTCCATGGCCGATATAAGATCTGCGTGCTCTTATTAGTCGAATTTTCTTCTCTCAGTTTGTCCCCTCAACCAAGTTTGCTATCTGATTGCATGGTAAAATAGAAAGAGTAGAGTTTTGACAACATGTGAAGTTACTGAATAGAGCTACACAACTGTGACAGTGAAAGAGCTTGCAGCTACAATCCAGACAGATTTCTGACTGAGATTAAAATCTAAAGTAGTTTTCTGAACAGCCAGTAAAGACTAATTTTGTTTGATTGGAGTCTGGCTCCATCTAGTGTTCTGATGGCATACTGACATTCAGTCCAGCAGGACCTCAGTGTTCACTTCTGATTGGCTTCAACCCAAATCAGCTGATGGTGCACAGACTTGTCTGATCAGCAGCTACTTAAACTCAGGTGTGTCTGCTGCACACTTTTAATCACTTGTGTTCTGTGTTTTTCATCTCCAAGTTCTTAACAAGGTAAAGTGACTGTACTTTTTTTGATCATGAAAGACAAAATGAAAAAAGCATCTTAAGGCTTTAGAAGCTTGATCTTTGGGTGGTGGCAGCTAGTGAAGGGGAAATGAAGTTCCCTGAAGCACAGAATCAATATGAAACAACTGCATTGAAAATGGTTCACTGTTTCGAAGCATTTGATACAGTCAACATCTGCCTGGCAAGTATTGATATTACACTTGTATAGCTGAATTAAATCTGAGCCTGAGATGTCAAATTGTAAGTGCTCTTATTGCTTTGATTATTGTTATTTTGTTCAATACAGTCTATTATAAACATGAATCACCTTTAAACAGTCTACAGCTGTTTTTAGATACCATGGCAGATTGATAAGCACATCCTGTATCTTTTTTTCATCACTTAAAACATGTGACGATTAAGCACTTTGGCATCATAATGAAATAAAGATAACATAATGACTTTACTTTCAATTGGTTGTAGTAGATAGATTGCACTGATTCTAACTAGTATTGTGTGTATATCCAAAACCTGATATCTGTGCCATAAAGCTCCATTGCTTTCCAAAACGCATCAATGACCCACATCGTTGCACTGTGACATGTTCCTTCATTACCATAAACGCAGTGCTGTAGTTTCTTTTGAGCCAATCCCATGAACACCATCCTGCTGTTGCAAATGCTCACTAGAGCACCAAATGTGGATCAAATCGCTGTTAAAAAATAGTCCCCAATAAATGCACAATTTGCTCCTGGTCGAGTAACATTTGCTAAAAACTACAGTGGCCAGCTGTTCTTGCTGAACCTTTTTTGAAAATAAATAAATAAAACTATATATTTGTGCTTTTCTTTTATGCCATCAGTAGGAACCACTGAGTGCCACAGATATAGTCTTTGGTTGTGGGCTTGTCAAAAATATCTTGGGTGGGTAGGGTCCTGCTGGGTGACTTTAGACTCAGTATTTCTAAAATCCTAGCTGTCGACCTGATTTCTTTATTTCTAGCACTATTGATAATCTGAATACGTAAAACTGACATGTGTCCTTGGATGAAACAATGTATTACAGTAATTAATTTGCCACAGTATTACTTTGCACATGAATGGCCTGTGGGACCAGTGGAAGATGCCTTTAACCCTTCAAATAACACATACTGCAGTCAAAATGTGTGTTACAAAATATTTGGTACACTGAAGTTAAGATTTACACTGCTCCTATCACTGCAGTATGTCTAACAGTCCCTCCTTCACCTCTGTAGGTTGAATATGGCAGCAACAGCAGCTGTTGGCAGACCTCCACCAGTTCATCCAGGACCGGATGGAGGGAATGGCACCAACCAGAACCCAGGACCATCATCCCATCCTCAGCACCACGTATCTGCCCAGCCTGTCTTCTACGTCCATGCTCCACATCCACCCCCTTTCCTTCACTACCAGTGGCCCATGCCCTTCTCCTATAACCCCTTTGCTGGCTTCCCAGGCATGGGTGAGTCTTGTTAGTTTTTTTCCATTTTAAATGTTGGCACAATAACATGAACACCTGTGCAACATAATCATCCAATACAATAGCCCTGACATATGTTACTTGTGAAATTTTTTCGTGAAGGTTTTCAAAACTGTTATCAACTTTTAAAGGTGCATAACCACAATTTAGGTCTCATTCAGCCATTCCTTTCAGTAATAATGTCATGACTTACTGGACTTACTGTAGTTTTCCTCTATGAGAGATTAGCAACATGTCAGCTTACCTTACCTTTTTTGCCAGCCAATGAAAAGAGTAATATAATTTGTCTGATTGCTTGTGTCTCTTGACCTGTCAGACTTTACGATTGTCGTTTTCCCAGACCTCAGCAATTTCCCAAGGTCAGATGAATCCCCATGCTCAAAACTTGAACACAGCTTCACAAAGGTTCAAGCTTTAATTTATTCATCTGTACATATATAAAACATACATATACAGCAGATATTGTAAGGTAATACTTATGGTCTTCATTATCCCTGTTTGTTCTCATTGAGAATTATGAAACTGGAACCATCATCTCAGTTCATTTGACCAGTATTTTTTTTTTCCTACCTCTCAGGCTATGGTATGGTCATGCCCCCATTCCCTCCTCCCCCCTACATGGAGGCTCCAGCCTACATCCTGCCCCACCCTCACATCCCACCAGTCGACTACAGACTCTTGCTCCACCCCCAGGTCCACGCTTCCAACGCACCCTACCAGAACCCAAACCAGACCCGCAGAATTCGCCAGCCTCATTCTTTCCCTGTTAGAGAAACTGTGAATTCTGAGGTCCAAACAGAACCCCCACAGAGAGGTGGAGATGGTTATGGTGGAGGAAGCCCACTCATCAGCTCAGATTCTGGACATGGAGCTGCCTCAAGCTCTTTATCCTCCTCGCGCTCCAGCTTACAAAAACAAGGATCTCCCTCAAGCTCTCCATCTTCCTCACACTCCTGCTTACAAAAACAAGGATCTCCTGAGGTTAAGAATTATAGCTTACCCAGCAGACAAAAGAAGAAAGATTTCCAGGTTGACAGGACATGCACAAGTAGCTCAGTTAAACATTGCTTCAACATCCTACATCCTACAGGAATGAAGACTGTCCAACCTTGTATCAGAGCAACTGTAGAAACACAGAATAGGTGTAAAGACAGTGTAGGTCAGGAGAATTTAGTCTCTTACAGAAATGCTCACTGCAATATGTGGTCAGTGAGTTCTACAGGCAGTATGACTCCTGTGTGTAACTCTTCTCAACGAGAGGAAGAAGTTGTCAAAGAGAGACGTGTCTCTGTTCCTGACATTCTGATGAGTTGGGGAGGTGGCACACCACAAGCGGCCATACTGAAAATGGCAGACAAGGTGCTGTCTCAGAATGAAGACCAGCTGCTGTCTTCTGAAGTAGAGCATGAAAAGTGTGTTTACCAGAGTCCGACTGAGACAAATAATGGTCCATTGGTGGCTGATGCTGACGGGATCTTAAGTTCTACGGACAGTGAACTTGTTTTCAAGATCCTCAAATTGCCTTTTGCTCTAGATGAGCTCCTCTCAGAGTCCAAAATAGAAAATGATCCAGTGGGATTGGTTGGTTCTGTACAGCATAGCTTACCCTACAATGATGAACTGCTGCATTCACTAAACAAATCCCAGAAGCTCCCTGACTGTGAGCTAGAAAATAACAGTGAGACAAATCCACATGAAGACACCACAGAGATCATTCCTTATCAAATGTCTTTAAGTAGTGGTCAGATGAAGAGAAACATGAATGAGTCTGTGTGGTCTGTGGAGTCTCTAGCCCCCTTTGTCCCCACTAAGGATTGGCTGACGCAAAATGGCATGTTTGAGTCTGAAGCAATTGTTGAGATGACAGAGGAAGCTAAAAATGGCCAACTGTCACCTCAAAATGACAACCTAATTATCAAAGCTAGTACAGAAAGGAGGCGCAGTCGGAGGTTTTCTTCTATATTTAGTACCCCAGCTGAGAAGCTAAGCCTACCAAAGATGCCAGAAATGGAGAGTGAAATTGATGACTCTGATGACCTCATGAGAGGACTGTCAAAGCAAGGCCAGAGTGTTGCTCCTTCTGAAAAGGACCCCTTGGCTTTCTCAACTTGCCTGAGTAAAAACCACTTATCTACCCCAACTGAAGAGGATGTTGGTGAAAATAGGTCTTCTGAACCTGAGGCTAATCAAAGCCCAAACCAGGAATCTTATATTGTAACTGAGCAGCAAGTGAAAAGCCCCTATAAAAGCCCAAACCAGGAATCTCATATTGTAACTGAGCAGCAGGTGAAAAGCCCCTGCTCTCCTGAGCAAGAAGAAACTCTTGTCTCAAACTCTGCAGCAGGGAGGAAAATCCTGTCTACATGCCACTCTGATAACACAGTGGACATGAGGGTGGAGGATGGAGTATATGGGAATGAAGAAGATGGTCAGGTGAGAAACGAGCAACTATGCATCCCTGTGGCTCATCAGAAAATAGTCGAAGTGTCTCCATCCAAGGGACATTTGGTGGACTGTGGCATCCAATGTTCTGAATTACAGGAGCTGAAATGCTCATGTGAGGAGTTGAAAACCAACATGGGACCAAATGGAAAACACCTTTTTAAATATTCAGGTTATCTGCAGCTTAATTCAACAATATTAAAAATTTAGCTGTGCCCTTTTTCCTCTTAGGAAAAGCTTTGTAAATGTGTAGTGCCTTAACCGTTACTTGTCTCATAGATATGAAGAAAGACAGCAATGGCAAGGCTGAGGGATTCTTCATAAATGGACACATGCAGAAAAACCACAGGAGGCATGGTCAGTGGAGGAACAAACGTCAAGGTAATATATGTGGTTTAGAATCAGAGTGCCAAATGTGTGCAAGTTGTCAAAACAAAGTGTACATGTTGTCATTTTCCAGTACAAATGTCAGTGTGCTGTCCTATGAGATGTTCACGTTAATGATCAGTCTTAAACACCTGAAAACTTGGCATCAAATGTTAAATGTGTCTCTACAACATTAAATCCAGTATTCATGACTAAATAAGCGACAAAACAAAAGTTTAATAATATAAAAAAATCATCTTCTTTGGGAATGTGTGACTGTGGTTTGATCTGGTATAACTGACTGTGAGTAAACATAAGATTTTGATTCAAGTGTTGCTAAATTCTGATTAGTGGACAGAAGTATGTGATATCACCTTTTTTCCAGCGGAAAACCCCTGACCTCAAACCAGATAGAGCATAGACAAAAAACATACAGAAATCTCTAATCGGGAAATAACCAAAATAGTTCTGACTCTGGCTAAAAATGGTGTGATCATGTAAGGTCCCATGACCTTCAGAATCTGATTAAGAAAACAGTTTTTAACAGCATAATTTCTTTCTTGGTCAACAGAAAAGCACGGCAGTCAGCAGGAGGCCTACAACGGATACTGTGGCAAGCCTGGAAAATCAAAGGGTGAGATTCTCAACTTCATCCTCTTGCTCCATTATTGCTGATGGTGATAATGTGGTGCAGATTGCTGAGAAAATGAAGGCAGTCATTCCAAAGACTACAGTAAAATCAGTGTAGTCTTGTTTGTGTAAGCATGTGAGAAGAGTCTTCAATCTCTGGTTCAGACCAAACATCCGTGCAGATAAAATTATCATCTGCAATTGGCCAAATATTGATATTTCTGTCTATAATGACAAAAACTAATGCTCTTATCCCAATAAAACCTCAAAGAGCAATCTAGTGCAACTTGACTTTGTGTCATGTGATTTTTAAGGATTGGATCAAAGTTTTTCAGGTGCTGTAAAACAGTCAGGTGTCCATGTGAACACTGAAAGGTTTTCCTCGCTGTAATTACTCCCTCTGTTCATACTGGTCTAATGTTGAAAGATATCGACTTGACTCATTTGGAGCATGTGAAGCTTCATATTAGCTTCAGATAACCTTTTAAATACATTTGTGCACAGGAGGACTGTGGATTTAGTCCCCTATCACTAACATTGTAAGTGCATTACGAAGGGATCTTCCAATGGTCCTGTAATGTAACTGCATGTATGTGTGACGCCATCTGCTACCACTGGATGGTGTCATACACATTCAGATCCTGCCATAATGGTTTTTAGGGAACTGATATCATTGTACAAAGGTTCCTACTGTACTCACTCATTTTATACTTGCCGAGTGTGCAACACCAACAGATGGAAGCAGGTTTTCTTAGCCTTAATGCAGTTTGTTTCTTCTAGGTGGAAATGGAAGAAACCCACAGTACTGAGCCCTGACCACACTCAACAAGACACTTGGTTTTAAAGAAAGAATTTAATATTAAAATGAAATTAAAATGTGTTTTCAATAAATGTTTTGTATATGTCAATATTTTTCTCATGTTTTATTTCTTAACATGGTTTAAGATATCTTAACCACAAACTGCTGTTTAGTTTTTCCTTTAACTTAATGCACAGCTTGTAGGTTTACTTTGTGACTGTTTTTGTTTTTTCCTGAGAAACCTGCTAATTAGAATTCCTGCTTATACCCAAAGGGCAGTATTTCGAAAGAGTTCAGTATGCAAAAGAAGACAGACAAAAAGCAGGAACCTTTTCCAAGAAAAAGTTTGAACCCATCAAATCTGCAGCTGGTGTTGACCGAAGGCATCGCACATGCTGCTTGGAACAATCCTCCGATTTTAGTTATGGAATATTTTGTTGCCAGAAGAAAGTACTTGTCACTGGGAATGTGATAAATCTTCATTTTGTAATGAAGTTTGCGTTTGCATCAGATGAAGTCATCTCCAGAGTCTTTGAAGTCAGACTTTTATTTGGAACTTAGGAACTATTTAGAACTATTTCATTTGTTAATGAGTCAGTCTGCTAATAATTATTTTTGCTGGGATTATTTTGAGATGCAGTTTTGTCAGTTTAATTGTTAATCTGTAAGTGAGCTTCTTATTTTTTTAATCTTTTTACAAAATACTTATGTGATTCCTGATAACCTTTTTCTGACTCTTTGACTGGAGTCATTCCATAGTAGCAACAGCTGGGACCACCTCCTCATGATTTATGATAGCATGCTAGTATGATTAATAGCCCTCAATGGATAGCCTCCAAAGGTAGTCATCTCTTTAGTATTGTACATTTGAATTGAAGAGATGAGGATAACAGCTTACTCTGTTCTTGACCAGTAGGGGAGAACGGGGTAACATGAGCCACTTTTTACATTTGATGTTTTTACTGCAAAAAAGTGTATTTGTTTCAAATAAGTTACTATATATACCTCAGGTTGTTGTGTACCCATGGAAATTAAAATAAGTTATCTAATTATTATGGTTTTAGAATAATGAGACATCAAAAAAAGTTAGTTCTATGGCACAATTTGCCCAAAGGTAAAGGTAAAATTGAGCGCTCTATGGGTAAATAGTGCTACCATTAAATACTGATATAAAAATTACACAATCAAACAAATTATAAAATTAAAAATAATTTTGAACTTTATTAATGCCATCAATTTAACAAAAGCAAAAACGTGTACTTTTAAGTAAAACCATATGTTTGTGTCTTGTTGTTCAACATTTTCAGTAAAGATTAAACTGTGATCTTTGTGTGTTAGCTACAGAAAGAATGTGTGTGTAAATGTGCTTTTGTGTATACAGATGAGTGACAAATTAAAGGAAAAACTGGTCCAGGTCTGAATGCTTGACCCTTACAGTGAGGGGATCTGGGGGCTCTGTTATGCTGTGGGGGGCATTTTGCTGGCATGGTTTGGGTCCGCTTGTCTCCTTAGAGGGAAGGGTCACTGCAAATCAATACAAAGATGTTCTGACTGATCAACTTTATCCTATGATGAAACATTTCTATCCTGATGGGAGTGGTCTCTTCTGGGATGACAATGTCCCCATCCAAAGGGCACGAGGGGTCACTGAATGGTTTGATGAGTATGAAAATGATGTGCATCATATGGTATGACCTTTGCAGTCACCAGATCTCAACCCAGTTGAACTCCTATGGGAGATTTTGGACTGTCATGTTAGACAGCGCTCTTCACCACCATCATCACAACACCACATGAGGGAATATCTTTTTGAGGAACAGTGTTCATCCCTCCAGAAGAGTTCCAGAGACCTTAAAATCAATGCCAAGGTGTATTGAAGCTGTTCTGGGAGCACATGGTGGCCCAACACCTTACTGAGACACTTTATGTTGGCTTTTCCTTTAATTTGTCACCTGTCTATATGTGCAGCATGTTTGTGTGTGGCTTAAACTTAACATTAGTCAACAATTAGGTATTTATTCATCAACACTGTAGCACTTGTAACAGGGTTCAAACATGAACAGGGTCTCTAGAATATCAGAAAATAATTTTGGGGGGTAAATTGAGCCATTGACTCAACTTGCCCCAACATCACTGGCTCGTTTTACCCCACAACCTCCATTTCGACAAAACTGTTTCATACAGTGGCTCAGATCCAGTCATGCTTAGTTTATGACCTTATTTTGTAGTTTACACTTACTTAAATTAACATGTAATAATGTCTAAAACTTATCTTTTCTAATTAAGATACAGGACTGATAACTTTAGTAACATGATGAATTCACTTAGCATGACAAAAGTCTTTTTTTTTGCTCTGTTTTGCTGACCACTCTCTCCATGTGCTCAAGTCCAAGATGGATTGAGTAAAGTCTATACTTTCTTAATTTGTGGTCACATGATTACTTTTGTTTATGGTTACCTTGATAAAGGGGGTGGCTCATTTTACCCACTGGCTCTATTTACCCCGTTCTCCCTTATAGCAGAGCTCTGCAGAGGGATGCTCATCGTCTTGTGAGGGTTCCATGTTACAGACCAAGCTCTGGAAAACAAATCAACAATTCATGGATTGAACAATTCCAGGCCCTGCGAAAGATGACACACCACAACCATCCAGATGAAGCCTTTGCACGAGACAAATAAAATACATAGTAGCATGCAAACAAGTATAATTTGTGATGAGCTGCAACAAGCCTGGTGTTGTGGGAAATAACCAGGCAAGGATTTACAGAAAGGAAATCAGGTCAGGTGGTTGGCATGTTACTTATCAGAATCTCACTGACTCAGTGTTTAAGTGTCAGTTGGTGACATACTTGGCTTTGAAGGCTCACAGAGTCTTGATGGTGACTGTTTGTGTGTTGATGCAGTTACCGTTAAGTGCTCTGTAGTTTCATCCTGTGTCTGTCTGACATCAGCATTCCTCCACCCTAAGCTGCCCGGAGAGGTTCAAAAACACCCAGTATTCACAAAACATACGGATTCAGGTAAGTCTTATACACTCTGGCTGTACCAGAGTTGTGTGTTTGGGTATGATTTACATAACTTTCAGGGACACATACCAAAAGCCATGTCCCCAAATGGTAAAATGCTGATTTTTTGGTCAGTGGTTGTGGTTAGGGTAAGTCTCTAAGAAATCAATATAAGTCTATGTAAATACCCCAAAAGTGACACAAGTGTGTATGTGTATGGCAGTGGTTATATGATCTCATCATGTACATTAACTACAGGTATATGCTGTATGTCTACATAATACAACAAATATTCATTGTGACTCAGTATTTGTGTGTGTGACTGTGTAATTATCTGTCCTTCTAAATTGTATCTGATTGTTGCCAACAAAAGCTTTTGAAGTTTTGTTTAAAACATCAGCATGAATCTTAAGATCTTGAGAAAAAATTGAATTTATTCACCTAAATTTATTCACCTAAATCCCCTAAACTACTGAGAATGCTTTATGGCCAATCTGGTTTAATGTTTGCAACCCCAGACAGAAGAAATGGACCTCACAGAACAAACTTGGCATGAATAAATGCATGAAAATGATGATTTGCAGTGACTTTGTATTTGAAGAGGATCTTGTGGTATTTAAGGCTAGCCTAAACAAAACGTCTGGATAAGTTTTAGACTTAAAGAAAATATTTAAATTGAGCAAACTAATAACCTCAATTCTTCAGCTTGTCTAGTCCACAAATTAACCTACAACTATTATTATGATTAATAATAGTATTAGTCATAGCAGCATGTTGTTCAGACAATACAGTAACCTACTGTAAGTAACTTGGTAATAGCACTCAGCGGATCAGAGAGGGCTGTAAATTTTCGTTGTGGCCAATGAAAGCATTGTAAAACTTATGAGTAAAAGTCTTTCTTGTGGCTGTAAAATGTGAGATATGATAACGCAGTCAAAACATTAGTCAGGCCAAGAGTGTTTTCTTTGCAGCACAGTGGTAAAGAGACATTTGCTAAAAGTTCTTCTGTCTGTCTGGGAACAGTTTGTCCAAATACGTCTTGATGAGACGAATAATTGAGTTTTTGGTTCAGTCTCTCTACGACATTCCTACGGGCCCTAGGGGGTCAAATTAAGGGTTGAAGTGGCGTAATAATAAAGAAAGAAGAAGAAGAAAGAAACAAACACACGAAATACAATAGGGTCTTCGCCCCTTTGGAGCTCAGGCCCTGACAATAGGGTCCTCGCCTCGACTACTGTTTTACAGTAGTCCTCTGCCTTTTGGGCTCGGTCCCTAATAACAAGAATTTAAGAACTATGTAATTCAACAGTTGGTGGCGATAGTGGTTCGAATGTTGGCAATTCGTCATTAAACCGGAAGTAGAAGAAGAAGAAGCTGATTTGAATTTGTAGTTCGCCTTGATAACAGCTGACAAATGACAGTTGATAATCCTTCATTACATGGGATTTCAGTGTTAATTTGGGAACCAGCAACATGTTTATATCGTAACAGTGGTCACCAGCTGACTCGGGCGACGACTTTCGACCAACGACAGGCGTTGTCAAAGAGAGGCAGGGCTTGTTATTAGTAACATTTAGCAGTAGCTTCTTGAAGCTAACGGTAACTTGCTGTGTTACAGCTTTAGTTCGTCGTTTTTGCTTTAACGTGAGGTTCCTTATATGAAGTTGAGAGACATATATTGCCGGTAGCTAGTCAATGAAACCGAAAAGAAAAGGACTGTGGATTGTGTTTATGGCAAGTCGCTTTGTTCATGCACCATTTGTAATGTTACTAATGTAGCTTACGTTATAAACCTATAACAGCTAGCATTTTGTCAGTTTTCACTCTCAAAAATAGTTGAGGTTTTATGTATGAAATTACATGAAACCAGCAATAGAGAATAGAGGTAAAGTAATGTTGCTTTAAAGTGCATAAGTTAGTGTACTGAGAGGAGAAAAGATGATGTCTGAGGCAGGGACAGATGGTGAACAGGGCGGACCCCCTGTGAAAACCCAGATAAGTGAAGCTTCCAGGCCTGACCTGCATGGGTGAGGCTTTCTTTTATCCTATATTAACGTGCTGTTCATATGACAAAATGACATGAGATTATTAAATAAATCTTCTTCATATTCCTTTCAGTCTTCTGCCAGGTGGCCATGCATCCTCAGCAGATGTTAGCCCCTCTCCTGCTGCAGAGACCAGTGGCTTGTTGTCATTACCATGGGAGATGGTGACCCACATTGCCTCTCACCTTCCTGCTGAGTGTGTCATCACAGTGCTGCCAAAGGTTCACTTTAAAGATTTTTTGACCCATAACTTCCAGAAAAATCTTTTGGAGTCAAAGTTTCTTGCTTATTTGTGTTGTCTCAATGACTAGATTATACATTCACTTATTCATCCTTAAGTTTGTTGTTTTAGAGTTTACTGTTTGTTTTCCTTGACAGTTTTTAATCTATTTGATCTAGTTTTTAATCTAGTTTTATTTCACTTTATATTATTATTATTATTATAGCTTCTGAATCTACTTTATTTTATTACATGTCCGTCATTATTTCTTGTGTGCATTAGTCTCATTGTTTTTACTGTTTATTGTCTACACTTGTTCTGTCTTATTATTGGCCTGTCAGTCATCTGTCTTTGAATTGCACTAACCTGTATGAAGTGTTATACAAATATAAGTTTGATCGATTGATTAAAACACAGGAAAGCAGGTATAAGTTTCCAGAATCAAACTGGCTTAGACTTTCATAATGATAAGTTAATATAATCAATTAAGCCATATCTTGATGATGAAGGAAACTCTCTTGAATCCCCCCTCCTCATTTTTTCAGGTCTGTCATGCACTTAGCAACGTGGGCAAAGACAGCACTGCTTGGCAGCTCCGGGCACGCAGACTAATAGGATCCCAAGCTGGCTTTCCGGTGGGGCCAAGGGAGGAGTTTGACTGGCCCACTGCTTGTCTGGAGATGGAGCAGCTGATCACCTGCTGGATGGGTCAAGCACACCTTGTGGCCAGACAGACCCAAGAGGATGAGGAGGAACAGGAAAGAGTGAGGCAGCAGCAAAGAGCAGGGCAGGATGGAGAACCAGTAGCAGAGGCACAGGAAGCTGGGAGAGAGGGTGTTGTAGAGGGAGTCGCAGTGCAGGAGGTTGCATATGGTGTTGATGAAGGAATGGAGGTGGCATTGGAAGGTCAGGATGGTGAATTGCAGCCCGCTGCAGGTGAGGACCAACTGGCAAGACTGAGGGAGGAGTTGGAAGAGAGACTAGAGGATGATGCAGGGGCACTAATGGAAGGAGAAAGGGACCACAGGGTGGTGTTGGTTGATGATGAGCAGCAAGATGGTGCTCTTAATCACCAAGAGGACATGGAAGACCCCAGGTATCTGGGTAATGAAAGACATGTAGAGATGGAGCAACGTCAACCCCCCAGAAGTCCTAGCCCACCCCCAGCACTAGAGTGTATCACCCTACCTTCAGGTCACATTGCCCAGGTCAACTCAGTCCTCCTTGTGGGGGGTGAGGGGGCAGTTTGTGCCACAGGGTCCAGAGACTGGAATGTTAAACTGTGGGATCTGCAGGCAGACTCTAGTAGCATGCTGCTACACACGTTGGGTGGGCAGGGCCACTTCAGCACCCATCTGGGCTGGGTCTGGTGTCTGGCATCTCAGGGACCTCTGCTTGCATCAGGGGGCTTCGACAGCACAGTGAGGCTGTGGGACCTACAGGCAGGTGGGGCAGAGAGGGGCCTGATCAGGGCTGGGGCTGCTGTCCTCTGCTTGTCCTGTCAGACGGATGTGTTGCTGGCTGGTACATTTGACAAGAAGGTCAGCATGTATGACACCAGAGGTGAGTGAGTTTAACATAAATTGCATTTCAATTTAGTGCATGTAAAATGTGTGTGCATAAAGTGCCAATAAAAATAATTCCTCAGGCAATATTCTTACAAATTTATGTTATGTTTTTTTGTCTTAGCAGTCAGCTAGCATAGTTCACTTAGTTTCTGTGATTGATTATGTCATAATTTTGTCTACAGCTGCTGAACCACTGGTGAAAAGCATCCGTCTCCATGGCAATGCTGTAATGTGCCTGGCTGCAGATGACAAGTACATCATCTCTGGGAGTAAAGACTGCACTGTGGCTGTCTATGACCGCAGGGCGGACAAAGGCTTGAACAAAGTTCGGGTAGATGGAAGCACACAGACACATTTTTTGTTTCTGAAGAAGTTTGTGTGCAGATATGCTCAGATACACTCTTATACCTGCAGTAGACTAACTCCAACCAACCCCTCCATTTCCAGCTGGGCTCTTACTTGCTGTCCATGAGCCACAGTGACAAAGAGGTGTGGGCTGGAGACAACAGGGGCATGCTCCACTCCTTTTCCATGCAGGCGGGGGTCTTAAAACCTCTGTCCCAGTTTGATGTGGGACACACAGCCTTGGTCACTGGCATCCACAGGACCCCTGGAAGCCTCTACACCTGTTCATCTGATCGTACTGTCAAGGTAGGATGAGGCAAATGCTTTGTTGCTTTGTTTCTTTAGTGAACTCCACCACTGAACATTCTTAAGTTGTAGTTTCTCTCACAGCCTTTGGTGTTTTTTTCTTGTCTGTGTTGCAGGTACACATCCCCTGTGCACCTCCGAGGACGTTATGCACTCTGCGTCACCAAGCTGGAGTCAATGGGGTTAGTACTTAATACCACATCTCATGGACATTCAAAATATCAATTGTTAATTAAATTATATAAAGATGAGTTTATATTTAACAACATACGTAACTTGAGAGCAAATTAACAATTTGTACAATGAACAGAAAGTTAAGAAGTATCAGGTGTCTGTGAGGATGTAGTTTGTGGTTTTTCTATGTCTTTTAAATATATTTGTAGTTGATTCATTCAGGTTCATCCTCATTTCTGAAATGTCTTTCTCCCTGTGTCTTCTCAACCATACCCCTCCTGTCTTCAATTACCAGCTGAGTGTGGAGGCTGGAATCCTGGCTGTAGCCTCAGGGGACATGTGTGTGGAAATCTGGAGGCCCAGAAAATGAAAGAACAAGACCAGCACACTTTATGTCAAGACTTGAAAGCAGGTGGTGACAAAGCCTGATGCCATTCAACACTGTATTGGTCCTTCAGAATTTGGAAAACCTGGAGTGTAAGATGTTGAAAAAGGAAAAAAAACAAAAGAAATGTCTCTCTTGCCTTGCTGGCTGGCTGGCTATATCAAGAGAGATGTAAGTAGTAACTTAACAAATGAACACTAGGAGGTAGGACTGGAAATGAAGAGAATCGAGCCCCTTGTTGCACACGTGGGCAAATTAATTTATTTTGCTGCACTGCCAAACACAGATGTTAAAAAGTGTCAGTTGTGCTTAAAGTCTCCAGAGTTTTTAGAAATATTTGCTGCAGTTGTTTAATGGTAATTCATTTTTCAATGCATTTTTAATTTCTTGTTTGGCATTTTTTAAAAGATCCTTTGTTCACCTTTATTTGACAGTTGAAAGTGTATCTCCGAGGCTTTGATCTAACCACGGCGGATATGTGGTATGAGTCTTAATCAGTAGGCCACCAAGGTGCCCCTTGTCTGACATTCTTCTGCAAACAAAAACGTGTGTGTGAACACTGGCATCGTGTTTATCGCTGATGTTTGTCCCGTGCACTCATTTGCCATTTTGTGCCAGTACTCGAAGCTCTCATAGACACTGTTTGAAGAAGTGTCTGTCTAGCACATTCAAAAGGTGTGGAAACTACAGACATTTAAAGGCTTCACAGTACTTGCATGCTCTCAAACTGACTGAATCCATTACAGTTACTGACATTTTATCAAAAGCATTACAGTTACTTGTCATGTATAGTGAAATAAAGCCCTCTGTGACACACACGATTGTATTTGTAAAGCTATTTATTGGAACACAATCAGCAGTGCTAATGAATATTATTTTACTTGTAAGTGTGTCTGGTCCTGCATTGTTCCACTGCCTCAACAAAGCAGCAGTGTGTATGTATGTGTGTGTATTCTAGTTTTAACAATTATTTAACCGCTTGGGTAAATCTAACTATAAGTAATTTACATAATACTTGACAAATGTAAACAATAAACGACATTAAACAACTATTTCCACAAATGATGTAATTAAATGGCTCAAAGTCTTTGTTCACTGCCCTGTGATGAGTTACGGTGGAGCATAAAGATTGTTTGGATTGGACAAAACAGTTGTTAAAATGTCATATTGTCTACTTCATCTATGCAGCTTTTGTATGTTGAAGTCTTTCCCCTCTCAGTCAGCTATAATCTGCTCCTCACCTATGCTTAGTGCTGACTTTAATTGACGTTTAAAGGGCAATGTAAGAAGTATGAGCTGCACTCTGTGAAGATGTTAAAAGCACCAGCCCAGTGATTCATGTTCACTGCTGGCAGATGAATTTCTTTGCTAAAAGGTTTATCTTGTAGTCCTTTGACAGTAGAAAATCATTGATTTCACTCATACAGAACCTGTCCATGTGGCTGTCAGTTATGTGTTAGTCACCAGTAGCACTAGTCTGTACTGAAGACTGTTGAGCAGCACACAGGTGTTCTTAACTTTGAATGGGTTGGATGAGGCAGCAGTCCTGACAGTCAGAGATCTTTTGGGACAAAGGCAGACAGGATGACATTTTACAGGATATAAGACAATGTAATAATCAAGAAAACAAGTTAAAATACTCAGTTGACATCCTGTGTTGAATAACAGACCTGGAGCATGCCAGTAGACACTGTATATTCTGAATCATGTGAATCTTCAAGCATCTTAAGTAGGGCAGTTCAGATACATGGTGATGTGTAGCTAGAATGCATGTAGTTGTTCAGATTATTATATACCTTAATTCTCTCCATGCTTGCCTCCACCTGAAGTTGGTCCAGCAGTTTTTGTGCCTGAACAACACTGTTACTGCTGCACATCTTTCCAGACATTGGCTGTAGTATAAGACTCCTATTACCATATGTTGATTCAATATCCCCCAAAAGGAGTGACAAGAAAAGCATTTAGAGCAATAGTTTGCTTGATCCAGAGAGTCGGCTCAGGTTGTTCAAGAGAGCATAGTCAGAGAGGCTCCTGACTCTCCTTTTTGACCCGTTCCCCCTTTTTATTCACTGTTGGGGCCACTTCAAAGGCCCTGTGATATTGAAGGTCATATAACACAGTTCTGGAAATGTCACAAACATCACAGCCAACACTCATGAAAATATTACTGGTAAAGGCATTATGTTATGCTTCAGATATGCTGTCCTTTAAGCTACAATTATAAATAAGTTAAAAAAAAAAGGTATATGATTTGTCGATTTCTGCAGTAATAGCAAGGTGGGACATTTGAGGTCTTAATCTATTAATTTGGTTTAATGTGTTCTTAGTGGGCAGAAGTACAGGGTGTAAAAAAAAATAGGCAAGCATACACTTTTTATTAGATGACTCCAGACAAGGAACTGTAAATGGGTGTGTGACACAGTAAGTATGCAAGAATGTGTTAATTATAGGAAAACAGTTTGAGCACTTCAGCAAGACTGGTATTAACTTAGAAGGACAGAGAATGATGCTCTAGATAAGTATGTTTACTAAAGTTTAGTTGTAAAGTAGAGATTGCACCTTTTTTTATACATCGTTAGTTTGTTGAGTGGGGGGTTATTTGCAGAGTAAACAATGAACTTATGGATATTCAACACTTTTTAAGTATAAACAAGCCAGCCAGAATAACATCTACACCACACTGAGGTGTAGGTGCAGGTGAAAGTAGTCCTGCCTAAATAAAAGGCTCAGGTATATTTTATATAAAAATCAATGACATTGTTAGTGAGTATAATGATAAAATAATGTCGCCCTGTGTCAGTAGGGTTTTAGGTATTCTGTGCTCCTCCTTTACATAGACTATACGTGGGATAGGACAAAACATTAGCAGCAACACCTTTTTGACATGGTGTTGATAAAAACTCAGCATTATGAGCTCCACGTCTAGACAAGACTTTATGGAGACAACAGTACTGATTAATGAAATAATACTTCAATGGGACTTGCGCAGAATGCAGTTTGGTCAAGTTTGTTCCTTCGCGGTTTCCGTAGTGTGAGTTTCTATGCGGCGTCCCATGCGTTTGTTTACAGGAATGCAAACAACCAGTAATTGTCTTTCTTCTGTCTGCTGACAGCTGCTTAGTACCCAACCACCTTCTTCACTTCATCACCCATCGCCTCTTCAAGAATAGGTACGTTTTCATCTCTGTCTGTGTTATTTAACCAGGATCAAAGTCGGGACGTAACCAGCTCACAGTTAGCTTGTCTCAGCTAACTTACAGACCACGTGGGTTAAGTGTTTTATATTATTTTTTGTCCAGTCAAACACTATACATATTTTTATGCAGGTAATCCTCTGTGCAATGAATTATTGATGTGAGGAAACGAAGCTTCTTGAAGCGTTAAATCAATATGGGGCCGCTGTGATGAAAATGACTCTATTATTAAAAGGGCGAAACCTGCTGGTCAACTCTTGATACTGCATTTGTATTTGTAAATCGATTGGACATGATTTTAGGGTGTCTGCAGGTCTTGAGAAGTCTTAAAAACATTCGATCAAGTTTCCTCTAAAAATCCCAATTAAGATAACAAAGTGTTTATAGAGTCTGTACTAAAACACTTAAATATTGTCACCATTAACAGCTGTAAGCTCGTCTCTAATAATAACAGGTTAAAGTTGGTTTTAGTAAGAGATGAATGTCTAGCATTTTGAAATGCATTTTGAAATCCAATTTATGCGGTTTCTCTGGGTCCATGTCGCACTAATTTAATTGTGTCATTAGAAATTGTTGTTATATACTGCAGGGAAGTACTGAAAATGTGAAATAATAATAATAATAATAATAATAACTAATTCGAGACCATAAACCTACTGGTTTTCCATCATGCTTTAACTTTTTTTTGGCCAGTATGATTGTGAAACAAGTATAAAAATGCATTCTGTGTGGTATCAAAATATGAAAGGTTTAAAATGCCCACATAAAAAAATCAAGCAATGGAATAAAGTGAAATCCAATGCACATTGTTATTTGTATTTCCTGTTATGTATGCGTTTACTGTGCCATAATTAAATGAAATAACATATTTTCCACCAAAAAAGCCAAACATTTCCAAGTTCCAGCTTCTAAATTGTGAGCATTTGCTGCTTTTCTGTCTTATGTGATAATAAATAGAATTTTTAGATTGTTGGTTGGACAAAACCAGCAGTTTGAAGACGTCACCTTGGGCTTTAGGAAGGGGGTATTTTTCTACAGTGGCCAAGAGAGCTTAATGCACTGCAACCCAAGAAAACCACCTGCATGTCTGTTTGCTTGTCTTTTCTTAATGTGCAGTGTGTTGAGCTCTCTCAGCTGCTGTACTGGATTAATTTAGAAAACAATCTTTGTTGCAGTCCTGCTCAGAAGCACTCTGTCAGTCCTCAAGAAGTTGTAATTGACCTTCTTCAAAGTATTGAAAACGTACATAAATGAGATTTCAGCGTTTGATCAGTTTGCACAAAAAAATTGTGTGTAGATTGATTTACCGGATTAAATTGAACTTGTTTTAAATTAAACAACACAACACAAAGACCACAAAAACAAAGGGGTCTGACTAGTTTTTCCATTTTTTTGCTCAGACCGGTAAAACTGGTTATCCATCAGTGTATTACAGCTGTGTCACATTACATAATCATTAAATATGCTAAGAAAACTACTTACTGGCTCCCTGCTTTCTGCCTCAGAATCTTCTCTATTGCAACAAGCACATCACAAAATGTGCAGTGATGTAAAGTTCAATGTCAGGCTGTTATATAATATTATTGGATCATATAATTTCTTTTCAACTGCTCATTTATCAGATACGTTTTGCTCAACAACTGGGAAGCTCTTGGCTAAATTTTCAGTATATGTCAATCAGAGATCACATTAGATCCATCCACCAGACATGTGACAGTGACAGTGTCCTGCTATTTTTACTTGATCAGGGCTCTACTGGGCATCTCTTTGATGATGACCATCCTCCTAACACAGTTTTGTTTCTGCAGAAGAGATGGCAGACCATGCCCCCTCTGTTGCAATGGAGGCTGTCCTTAAGCCCAGCTGCAGCCTGCCAGAGGACATGCCGAAGATCAAAGGCTACGACTTTAACCAAGGGGTTGATCACCAGGCGGTGCTCAAGTCCTACCTTACCACGGGTTTCCAGGCCAGCAGTTTCGGCTTGGCCGTCCAGGAGATCAACACCATGGTGAGAGGACTGGGTGTGTGGTTTCTTATAAAAAGCTCTAGTAGCCATACAGATAGTTTTGGTTTTATTGGTGCAGTTTTTAAGATGTTTTTTTAATGAATGGGAACCAAAGCTTTAAATGATAGTCTGTCAGTGTAGATTTGCAATGTTGACCATTGTTGTCTAATAACTGCACACCCACAGATAGAGAAGCGTCTCGAGCCAGTGGAGGTAGATGAAGGAAATGAGGCCAGTGAATCCTCCCACGGCTCGGGCTGCACCATCTTCCTGGGGTACACCTCCAACCTCATCAGTTCTGGAGTCAGGGAGAGCATCCGCTACCTGGCAGAGCACAAAATGGTACAAACTTATACACTATCATAATTATCCAAGTCTGCTCACAGTTAAATGTCCCTGTTGTTTCACATCTAAAACAATTTGACAGGAGAAATGCATTAGTTTCTGTTTTGTTACGCTGTGTTAGGTGGATGTGATTGTAACTACAGCTGGAGGCGTAGAGGAGGATTTGATCAAGTGTCTGGCTCACACATACTTGGGAGACTTCTCCTTGCCTGGCAAGGAGCTCCGCCAGAGGGGCATCAACAGGTTGGCTGCTATTGATTCAGTACACCTCTCACATTGACATCCTCAGAAGGATGATGATCAGGGTTCCAGCTATAAACGTGATACCACTCTCATGTCTACATGCTAAATATGAAACTTTAGTCGTCCAGTAATCGCAGGGTTAGTGGTTTGATCCCCAGCTCCTTTTGTTCACATGTTGGAAGTGTCCTTGGGAAAGCCATTCAAAGACGACCATTTATGCTAAGCTAGGCTAACTAGCTGCTGGCTGTAGCTTCGTATTTGGTGCACAGACTTGAGAGTGATATCAATCTTCTCATTGAGCTCTTGGCAAGAAAGCAAAAATATTTCTTTAAACATGGAAATGTCAGTGGCAATACCATAAACACAAGTGTACTTGTTTACTTATTCTCCATTATACTGTATGTCAACATAACATCATCAATAGCAGATGTGCTACGTGCTCAAAATGACAAACACATGATGCAGGAGTATCATAAGATACCCATCTTAGAAGTCCCTGTTCAACCTTTTCTCCTTCATCTCTCCCACTTCTACCTCCTCTGGCCTCGCTGCATGCAGGATAGGGAACCTGTTAGTGCCCAATGATAACTACTGTAAGTTTGAAGACTGGCTGATGCCCATCCTGGACCAGATGTTGTTGGAGCAGAACACAGAGGTGGGATATTGTTTGTCTATTGCGCCCAAAAACAGTGGAAAGTTTCAGTAGCTGTTAGTCCAATGTCCTTACTGACACACAGCTGTGCAGTTAGGATGTTCCAGACTTTTATCTTATTGTTTGTATCATATGACATGTGATTTGTGACCTCTCTTGTTTCAGGGCACACGCTGGACTCCTTCCAAAATGATCCATCGGCTTGGCAAGGAGATCAATAATACTGACTCTGTCTATTACTGGGCGTATAAGGTTAGTTCATACTGGTAATGTATTGTATTATAAGTGAACAGGAGATAGAATAATAACTATGTATTTACAATTTTACAAAGTGATGTACCAAGAAGACAAGAAAAACAAAGGAAGGATTCGAAAAATTACTTAAAATTCAGAAAATAAAGACGAGTTGCAGCAAAAATGGTCTTGATTTTTTAAAAGATTGTCTGAAAGTGGTGTTAAACTGAGTTTGTGACAAGTCTGAAGTTAATTAAAATGAGTCGCAAGTCAAGTCTAGAGTTGATTTTGTTTTTTAAATCCTGGATACAAGTCAACATTTCTAAAATTCTGTCCACGTTGCAGTATATGGATTATGATTTAAAAGTGCGTCCTGTGCCAGTGAAATCAGCGGACTAGTATGAGTTGATTGAATTTACTAATTCTGTTACGTCTGTATGTACGGTGTATTTTTGTCTACGGTGCCTTTTTGTCTGATCAAATCAGTAAATCAGTAAATGTCCTGTTCTTCCCTTTCAGAATGACATTCCAGTGTTTAGTCCCGCGCTGACAGACGGCTCTTTGGGTGACATGATATACTTTCACTCTTATAAGAACCCCGGCCTGATATTGGACATAGTGGAAGGTAGAAGCAACATTAGTGGTCCAGATCACGATCACCAAAGCTGCCTCAGTGTTATCAGTCGGTCATGTCATTGATGTGTACTTTCTGTCAGATATTCGCAGGTTGAACAGCAAGGCGGTGTTTGCCAAAAGAACAGGAATGATCATCTTGGGAGGAGGGCTGGTCAAACATCATATAGCCAATGCTAATCTTATGGTAACCAACTTCTTGTGATCTTTGTTGCTTTGTTGGCTGTACATCAGATTTTGTATACAATTCTGGAAAGTTAAGAAAACTCTTAGTTTTAAACTTAGAGTTTTAGTTAAAAACCCATGATCATTTTCCATGTTGCAATATTTGTCATTGAGAACAATCCTTTTGACTATATATGGACATTATGTAGTTGACTGTTATGGAACCACCGTCAAAACACTTGAGGCAGAACAACAGTCGTGGCCAGCAAAGCAAACCAACTACAACATGCAAAATCCTCTGTCTCCTGGGCTCAGTTTTCTCTCTGGACACACTGTCTCTCCTTTGTCTGTCTCCAGAGGAATGGAGCCGATTACGCAGTGTTTGTGAACACGGGTCAGGAGTTTGACGGCTCAGACTCTGGGGCCAGACCTGATGAGGCCGTGTCCTGGGGCAAGATCAGAACAGATGCCAAACCCGTCAAGGTACCGACATTTATCCGGGCCATATTTGCCATGACCAGACCAAGACTAATGTCAACATTATGTTTCATTTATTACAGATATATCTGCAGATACTCTTGTTTAATAGAAGTTATTTTCAGACGTCTTCTGCTTCACTTTCAAATATTTCTCAGCCCTTACATAATGCACCTGAACTGTTTCAGATGTGGATTTTTTCCTGCATGACTATTGAACATTAGTGCAGACGCAAACAGAATCAGCTGACAAACAGACAGTTGATCTTTAACGGTTAACACACACTGCTGATGTGTAGGTGGTAGGTGAAAAGTTTTCTACACCTACATCATGTGACCGATTTGAACTCCGCTGAGCAACAAATGTTGTCCGGAACCACACTTAAATGTCAGAAGCTGGTGATTTAACACACTTTATCATCTATACTCTTGACCTAGCATCTCATTGGGTGTTGTGGCCATTAAAATTCAATTTTATTTATTTATATAGCACAAAATCAACATAAAATAAAAAGAGACAATGCAAACAATCCTGACTTATTTATAGATGACTAATCTATCAATTGTGGTCACATTTTTATATCACATCTGATTCAGGCATTGGCAAGGTGATGATCAGACAGGCTTGATGCATACAGTGTATTGAATGGCATTGACTGTCTCTTAGATATAACATACTGCTGAGAAACATTAATAAAACTTCTGCTATTATTTTTTATTATTTATGCCGTAAGTATCCACAGTTAGGATTGTTTGAAAACAAAAGCAGTGCCTTAATTAGAAGTAACTGTGTTTCATTGAAATAAATTTCATGGGGATAAATGTGTTTGGACATAGTTTGATGGCGCATCAGAAAGGCAGCCAAATGACGAGCCTGAGTATTAGTTTGGGCCCCTGAAGCTGGAAAGAAAGGCTGTTTCTAACTTCCTAACAAAAGGTTTGAGTGGTAATCAGGAACTGTAGTCCACGCTTGGGCCTCAAGATGGCGATATCTGCTCAACGTTAGATCCAAGGGTGCAGCTGGGGCCAGGACTTCTGGCATCAGAGCACCAAAAAATGAAAATGAAAACCAGGGACCGCACTCATTTAAGTGTTGTTAGTGTGCAACATTACAGAAATATAACAACGTTGCATTCTTTGTTCCCAGCTGTACGCAGATGCCTCTTTAGTCTTCCCTCTGATAGTGGCCGAGACCTTCGCTCTCCATGCTGACAAGATGACTGCGAGCAAGAAAAAAGATTAAACGGTTGCCTCCTTTAATGCTCTGTTAGAAACACCAACCAGCTTTGATCCTCTGATTCTTCCCCTGTTTGTCTAATTGAAAATAAGAGTTTTAGCTTCTGAACCTTTCTGGAAAAAAACCCCCACATGTTTAAGGTCAGGCAACTAAGGTAACATCACAATGTTCTCATACATACAACGCTGCAATCGAATAACTCACTGAATGGGAGTCAGTGGGAGGGTTTCCTGTCTTAATGCTTTCCATACCAATATTTACTTGTTAAAACAAGTACTGTTTTTTTCTCTCTTATTCAGATAGCTGAAATAACATGGTTGCATGCTATAGCACGTACCAAAGAGACGGTGTAGAACGCGTCAGATTTTAGCATGTGTGTGAGAGAGAGAGAGAAAGAGAAAGGATAAATACACACTCAGGCAGTTTTATTTAAAAAGAAAGTTTGAATTTATTTCAGTTTAGTTGTGGCATGATACAGTCACTTTAATGTTATTTATGTGAAGAATCCTTTTTATATTATTAAACTTACTGTCGGGGGGGAAGATGTCTTTGTTTAGTTTAATAAATCATAAACTGATCATTTTTCCTTTTATTCAGTGAGCGTTTAGTGGACAATTGGTGTTTGTGCAGTACGTCTATGTCAGAAGTCCACAGGGGGGTCCTGAATGTGATCTTTTTGTCTGAAGTGATGAAAAATAATATTTAGAATATTAAATACAATTTGAAAAACCTCAGTTGCATCTGAAATATATCTAGAAACAAAAAAGTGGACTACACGTGACCACAGAAAGTGTCTTGCTATTGAAGGCATAACCAATTTTCCTAATAGACCACTGAGAGATACATTTATCTATAAACGTATATTTTTTTTTGGGTTGTAAAAAAAAACCTCAGATGTCTTTCTGTAAACTCGGATTCAGCTTCCATCCTCTTGAAATGTCTGTTTTTAATAAACAAAAAGACAAAACGTGCTACGCACAGTGCGGTGTGATTCTGCGGCCAGAGTTTGTCATTGAAACGTTTTATGAGTCTGTCTGAGATTGTCTGGAGAGCACCTCCAGTCACCTTCATGCCGTTTGTGAGATCCTCCCTTCAAAGCATGTACTCCAGCTTCTCGTAAGAGCAACTCTCAACTGATGCATGTGTGTATTGTTACTGCTTGCTCATACACAGACAAGCAGTTATAGGTGGGACTCTCAGCTCCTTCCCCTTCTGTTGTCAGCAGAATCAACCACATAATCTCGTAACAATGATAAAGACATTTCCCATCACAATGCATCAGTCTGCTGTTGTGGGAAAGGATATTTCCTGTGGTTAATCTCTGTTCCCATATCCTTAAGCTTTAGCCAGTGTTATATTCACAACCTGGTTATATTTGCAGCTTTTAGAATGGAAATCTGTGTGTTTAGTAAATTAACTGAACCCTTTGTGGGTTGAGTTGTTTAAAGTTTCTTTTGTAGTGGGAATATTGACCTTTTCATTTTTGGAAACAGAGATGGAGAAGTGGAATTGGAACTGGGATAAGGTCAACTTTCCCTAAACCTCAGCCCTGTGTGTCTCACACACACACACACACACACACACACACACACTCACACTCACGAGTTGGGCGTTCCTGTCTTGGTACAAACTGCTTTTCCATTCAGTCCTTCTATCATTTCCTATTGGCGGTGGCACAGTGTGTGTTTACCCAGGGCTTGACAATTAAATTTTTTTTTTTTTTTTTCAAAGGCAGCGGTGTATGAATTTTCAGCCTATAGAAACTCATGTTTGTTCTGTGCTTAATAGAAAGATTACAGGGAGACGGAGAGGGCTGAAAAGAGTGAGATAGAGACTCTGTGCATGTGTGTGTGGATGAGCTGTAGTCACGCTATGATAATATTGTGTGGCGTCTGCACAGAGCAGACAGTGTTTGCCCCCTCCTTCTCTGCGGAACAATCAGTACACTGTGTGATGTGCAGGGCCACAGCAGTAATAATGGCAATTATGTCTTCTCCAGGGGCAGATTGGCAGCTTTTTTATGGTGAGAAGCAAAGAGCCAGACACGAAGGGAGAAAGAAGGAAAACACAGGAGGGAGAAGGGGGGGGGGGGGGCTGACCTGCTGCACAGCTGCAGGGTGGGGCGAATCTGTGAGAAGTGGGGGGAGAGAGAGAGAGAGGGAAAAGAAAGGAAATACACCGAGGATAGATTTGTGCACATTTGCATATTTATATCACTTTCTGATTAGGTTTGTGTATGACTGTGAGATTGGGTGAGTGCTCCGTCCGGTTGCATTGGCCCAGCTCCTTATCTCCACCTCTGTTTACCTGTTATGTTGCCATAGGAACACCCATCCTGGGAAGCCTATTGGCCAACCCGAAGAGGTTGAGGCAGGTGAGGGAGTGCAGGTGCGTGGGAGGAAGGAAGAAAGAAATTTTTTAGAGTGAGGGACGAGACAGACAGATAAACATTCAGATACAGAAGGAAAACAATAAAGTAATAAATGTATGAAAGGCGGATGAAGATGATTGGAAGCAGGACAAGCTGAGTAAGACGGTGTTAGAGAGACCTCATGCTGCTTTCTCAGAAACAGGAAGTTGTCAGTTGAACCGCTGTCTCCTCTCCTGACGCAGCTGATGACGACCATGTGTCACTGTTGCTATAGTAACCACGTAGCAAGGACAAACATCCGGATGACAGCTTACTGTTGTGACACCATTTAAAAAAACAAAAAAACCTAATTTGTTATAAAAATAATAGTGAGAGGATGTGGTGACAAGTTCCCCTTTTGCCTTTCGGAAGTCCAGGTACCGATGCATAAGAAATGTATCTCTTGTGACTTGTCTCTAAAGGAAATGCATTCGGATGTCACTGATCTAAGATTATTCAGTACTGTAAGAGTAACTTTACCATTATGTCTTCACATTTCCTCCATATTTCAAGGAATGAAAAAAGCACGGCTAAGAAAGAGAATTGAAAGCCGCATGATCACTACTATGATGTAATCCAACTTCAAGTCACTGTGAGATATAAATTTACAATATCAAAAATTACGCAGAAGTGAAAAAATAGAAAAACTTGGTTTCGCTTTCCTCATTTGACCTTTTAATATGTAATTGAAGCATCACTTGTGTAAATGTGAATTTATATTTTGCGAGTTCTTTTGTCTTATTTGAATCTAAGATGTTTTCTGTTTTGACTTTTCTCCTGTTTCTGGTCTGCGCTTCTTTTCTTGATAATGTGAACATGTGATAGGCCTTCCACTGTCCTCTAGTTGATTACCTTGATTTGTAACACATCTTCTTGTTAGTATAAATGCCGGTCAAGTGACTGTTGTTCCTATCCTGATGAAGGTTTGCTGATCTTTATAAGTGGAAAAATAAATGCATCTGAATTATGTGTGTGTGGCTTTCAGTTCTCTCTTTCTTGATGCCTGCCTGCTAGTCAGCATCTCACAATGATAGCTGTGTTTTTTATTGACAGTAACATGGTGTCATGAAACTTTAGCCTCTTTGTTTTCTTGATATTTTTTTTCTCTCGCTCAATGTCTCATGAAGACTTTCAGATATGCATACGTGTGGGAAAAGTGTCAGAGTGTGCAGCGCTCACAAGAGACAAAGGGTTAATGTTGCAGAACTGCACAGCAAGCTCTTTGTGAAGTGACAACTTTTGATCAATCTGATTTTTAATGTGAAACAACAATGGAAACATGCTGTGAAAACCTTTTACCATCAGAATTTAAGGTCAGTAACAGGCAACCAAATGCAAACTTTCATTTCAGGCAAAAGACAAAAAACAGCTTTATTTACTGATAAACACAAGCGAGGAGAGGAACTACTGTTATTCAGTGAAATGTCCTGGTGATCTGTGTTTGGACTGGAAACCAGGAGATTTCCTGTTCTTGACCTCAACAAAGAGAAGTAGACAAACAAGGTGATGAAGAGAAAGTTAAGATATGACCCACAATGCACGTATGCATTCACATACACACACGAAGGATATACTCACTCTCTCTCTCTCTCTATATATATACATACACATAGAAACATGGATATGCTATATATAATTAAGTCTTAATATTATGTTAGTGATTTTGTTTCATTGACTCTTGATGCTTCGGCAATATTGTGACATTCATGCCATTAAAGCAAATTTGAATTTGATAAAAACTTAATATTTTAATATTGCATTTGTGATGTAAGATTTATTGAAGATATGATTGACAAAACAAGACACAAGTACTGCTTTTGAAAAGAATTTCATTTTATTGTAATGTTCATGAAACCACATTTGTTTAATTTGTACATTTTGTTGAAATACAAGTGAAGAAACTGCAACACAGACCTTCTTTCAACAAAAAAATAAATCATAAATATACAAAAAAAACACAAGACACAAGGTTGGTTTGGCTTTAAATGAACAAAAAACAAAAACAAAACATGAACAAACACTGAAAACAACGACAGAAGTACTTCGGAATCTATAAATATATTTTTTAAACTTTTACACTGATTTTTCATTAAAAGGAGCTGATATGGTTTCATGCATGAATGTAGATTTTTATGGTCTGTAAATGCTATAAGCAGGCATGAATCCAATTGAAGTGTTTCATTACAAAATATGAATGTTCACATCTGTTGTGGAAAAAAATGCAGCTGCGGATTGAGCGAGACAAATCTTTAATAAACATTTACATACTCTTCAACACAAACATAGACTTAAGTTTCATAACTGTAAGTCATTTCAATGCAGGTTTCTTTAAGTCATTTTAATACAGGTATTATAATGATATTATAATGATAAAGAAGTCAGCTGTGTGTGTGTGTGCGTGTGTGTGTGTATGTGTGTGTGGAAATGAGACCAGTCCCCTGTTCCTGCTGAACTGAGCCAGCCGACGTCACACACTGATTATCAGCACAGCAGGCACAGGAGACCGACCCAGCAGGGGGTGAGGGCAGGGAGGGGGGGGGGCAGACAGAGGTGATCTTACACACACACACACACATAAATTAGACCAACCCGTACACAAGACAGACAAATACACACTGATGCTCATGCAGAAATCAACAGGTGGAAGCATAAACAAAACATGAATGCACGCGTAAAGTTACACAAATCTACACACACACACTGCCCCCGAGAGATCCTGGCAGCCGCTGATACAAATGACGACATAAGATAGCATATTGCTTGCCCAACAGGAACAGGAGCAGTCTTCGACACTAATGAGACAGCTGACATTTAGCAGACACTGACACACTGAAGCCGCACAATTTCAACTAATTCAACAGATTACCAGTCATTACAAGAAGCTCACAGACAGTGATACCTACTTCCATAAACCCCTCCTTTACCACAGTGCATCACCCTGACAGTCTCGCACCATGGTAGTGAGTCACCCATGAGCCACACACTCACTTGGCCACGCATGCTGTCGAACTTCAACACATACTGTCACAGCACAGGCCTGTAAAAAGAGTCTAAGAACAGTTTCAAAAGGCAAATTAAGTCATCAGCTCTGTGCCTTTGTTTACACACCTACACAATATCTACAGAGGTATAAATTTAGGCCTTTGCTCATCTGGTGTCGATGTGAAGGGCGGTGGTTTGATGCAGCACAGCCCCTCCCTGACCTTTACTCTCCCTGCTGCAGGCTGTGGCCCTGTGGCGGCAGAACTTAACCACTGTGAACATGGCAGACACTCACTGTTCACATGTGGGTTAAGTCCTGCTGCCGCACAGCCAGGCTGTGAGCATCTGTTCATGACACAGAGCGAGATGGGCGTGTGTGTGTGTTGTGTGCGAGTATGCAAATTAGAAACATGGGTGAGACTGTGCGCGAGTTAGCGAATTAGTGTGTGAACGAGAAAGAGTCGCTCTTATTCGTGTCAGCCATTGGAAATCCCTGGCAATGTGATTCAGTCCTGTAGTCTCAAAAATCACTCTGCCAGGAATTCCCCTGGCCAACAGAGACCACTAGACAGTTTGTGGTGAGAAGATGTCAAAGCATGCAAGAATACTAATAAATAAATTGACCTCCGGCATCATTGTTACCTGTAATAGTTAACGTTGCTGCCTAATTAGCTGTATTGCGCATCTAAAGTGGTCTGATTCGCTACATCTTTGTCATCCACAGGTCATAGCCGCTGCGCGCTCTCTCTCTCAGTCCTGGGTGTACTGTATGTGCATGTTCCTCGTCAACTCCCAGACTTCCCGTGGCCTCTTATAAAAATAGCTTTTCAATGACAGAATGGAGAATTAGGCTAGAAGGAAGTGGCCAGTCAAGTGGCACTCCCTTTAAAAGACGTTTGCTCCGCTCTATTCTGCTTCTGCCCCTTTATCTGTGCCCCTTGTGTGAGGGAAAAAGGCTGGAGATCACTGGGCCGTGTTTCCTCTGCCGCTAAGCTACTGCTAAATGTCTCAAGAAATGATCAGGAATTTTCATGTTTTGTAAAGGAACTGATACTATGTTTTTTTTAGGTTATTGTCTAATTACTGTCTGTCAAATGATACCTGATAACATCCTTCACTAGCAAAAAAACAAGGACAAGCACATACACTCATCACGCCTGGAGCAGAACATATTATTGTGAATTCCTTTTTGTTGAATTTTACATGTCTGGACAGGACATATTTAAATAATTGAATGTCATTCCGAGCTCCAGATCCACACTGAATGCTGTTTTGCCATCCCCTTATTTTCAGCAGCATGAATATTCCACCAGGCACAAGGTATGAGTCAGTGGGACGCTTTTGGGGAACTCCAGACTCTAAATAAGTTTGAGCCGTCTGTTGTCGCTGTGTGCCTGCTGCAGAGCTTTGCCAGGATCACAGTGAGCTTGGGCACCGTCACTAATGCTGTATCATTGTTGTCACAAATCTGCTGCAGCCAGGTCTGAATGTTTGGAAAGAGCTTCCCAAAATAGTAAAAAAAGACCTACTTCTCATTTGATACCGTGTCTTTAACAGAATTCAGTTTTTTTTTTTAATACCACTCAACTAAGCAACTTGCGCTAAGCAGCAAACATAAAACTCAGCAGACCGTTTTCTAATTTCCTCCAGGCCAATGTTCTTTCTCTCAGTCTGTGGTCCAATCAGCCAATAACACTAATTTAGAAATCGCTCAGAACACACAAATTTTGGTGCCACTGAGAAGAAATTAAAAAAAAAAAAAAAAAAAAAAAGTTGCTCCTTTCTCTGTGTGCTCTCTCTTTATATAAAATGTCTCTCTTTTACTCTCTCTCACAGATTACAGTACAAGAAGCATTTTTGAGGCCCAGGCTGGATCGGCATAATTTTAGGGCCAGGTTATCTGAGATATTATTATCACATTGTGGCGCAGCTCAGTCTTACAAAGCACTCCACTGTTTAGTCACCCAGTTCATGGAAAACTAAAATATGCACATGAAAGTGTCTGTTTCCACATGGTCACAATCAGAGGTGCCGTCTTAAGAAAGAAGGTCGTTTAAGGTCCCAGCACCCATCAAAGACAGCACGCTAACTCCTCTTTAACTCCTCTCCATCGACCTAAAACCCTCTATCCCGCCATCCTTTCATCTGGCAGTGGCTCATCTCGTGTGTTATTTTCTCTGCCTTTTCATCTTTTCCATCGGTTTCTCTCTTCCCCCTTGCGTTCCCCCGGTCGAACCCGCAGCCGTTAATGTCTATGAGCTCATTCCTTCCCTTCCCCTGTAATGACGGCATTCTGGTTGACGCATGCTGTCCAACACCTCACCTCAAACACTCGCTGTGAGGATCTCAACATGTCTCACTTTTGCGTTTGGCCTGTCTTGTTTTTTGGAGTCCTACATTGGAGCCAAGCAATGCTGTTGTTACACTTTTCTCAAATTGGATGTTTATTATGGTTAGAAATAATCATAAGGTTCTGCAATGTGGGCTGCAACTCATTGGCAGCTCATAATTGTGCCAACGTGTTGCATCCTGACGGAGGCGTGGAATAGGAAAATTAGTATCACTGAGTGACGATCGCCAGCAGATGTACCCTAGTAAAGTACATGGCTTTCGGCCTTGTGTGTGGGTGTTTTAGACCAGCGTGTGTGTGTGTGTGTGCTTAGCTCCTTTTAGGGTGTACAGATTTTAGGGTGTACATTGTACGCTATGTGTGTGTTCTGCTATGTTGATATTCGTGCACACGACGTACGGAGGTCCAAGTGTAGACGTGGCCACTGGCTGTTTTCACAGACCGTCTCTCCTCTTCAGCGTGAGTTCAGAATTGACATTGCCGTTTACACAAGGGCAAACAGTTAAGTGGAAGAGCCTCTGTTGAGACAGCTGGATCTCAACCCCTTGTTGTTTCAACACATATCTTCTCTCTCCCTATGCCCTTGTATGCACGCACACACATGCACACACATGCACAGGCCAGACACAATCTGGCTCTTTGCACACAATATGCTCACTATCAATAAACAAACACAGTTATGTCAGTGGACTGCCGGGCAAACACGGCATGTGCGTTAGCTGGGTTCTCACTCTCTCACTCTGTCTCATAAACCAGGAATAGTACAAATACATACCAATCTGACATCATTCGCACCTCCAGGCTGCGAACTGCTTCACAGAGCAAACAGTGAGCAGGGTAACCCCACAGGCTGGCTGTCCGCTGCTATTGTGCACTTTATTAGTAATTACTTATCAAACTGAAACATATGTCATTTTTATATCTTTCCATTGCATCAGAGAATTTCACAGAGGGCAGCTTGTTTCCAACCACAGCTTCATGTGAAATCAATATGTCTAAGTCTAATGGTTCAAGACATTATGTCAACATTGCACAAGGGTTACAATAACGTCTGAATTCCCTCCTTTAAGTGTAAATATGCCACGTTTGCTTTTCATAATTGCCGTCGTATCTATTACGCCTCCTAAAAACACTTGCCCTGATAAGTGCAGAATACGTCTCGCAGAGGAACAAAAAAGTAACTGTGACTACCTCACCTGAGCCTTTTGCTAAGACCAAAAAGGTGAAGACCTGAGCGAGCGTGAGGAGGAAGGGTGCCTGACGCAGCAGAAACTGTGGTTGCATTTTCACTGCAACTTTTTTGCTTTACTTACATTTTCAAGACAATGTTTTTGAGTCTTCAGTCTGACCAATAACAGTATGAACTCAGAAGTGGAAGAGCAGACATCTTGACTTGGCCTTCTAAAATCTTTTGGATGGATGCTAATTCAACCATCTTAGTTTCTTTACCCCAAATACGGCAAAACAGTTGAAAAATATGTGAAAATGTGTGAAAATGCAGTACGCATCCCACCCACTAAAACCTAGATCTTTGAACCCACACACCTTTCACAGCACCACACCCTATAGCTCCCTGGCTTCCAGACAGAGTGTGTGTCTGGGTATGTGTGTGCATGTGAGTAAGATTGTATTTGTTTCATATTGCGTGTGAGGGTGTAATTATTGCTGGGGCTGTGACATTCAATGACATTCAAACAAGGACTCGTGATCTACTATGGTCTATGGGCCTTCTCTGTCCTTCCCTGCACTTTTCCTGAATCAAAGAGGAACGTTCATTGGCTGACCTGGAATCAGTGGAACGCGCCACATGTGGGACATTAGTCTGAGAATAAAAAAAAGTTTTTCCAGCTCCAGATTAAAAAAAAAAAAAAAAAAAAAAAAAAAGAGAAAAGCTCTAAGTCTCTTCAGGCTGTAAAGCTAGCCTCAGCAGTGAAGAGCCCAGCCCAAGCTCGTGGTCTGCTCCCTGTAGCCCAATGCGTGTAACCCTATCCTCTGCCTGATTCGTTGCCAAACACCCTTACCACCACCAGCCCTGTACTTAGTCCACAGCCGCACTGCTGCCACTGAACCACACATGTACAAATGGATGCAGAAACTGTGCACACACACACACACACATACACACACACCCACTTTTATTCCACTACGCCACGGTTTCCTGAGCCTGGGCCCATTCCTACGGATTGCTGCCGGGCATAAGCCGCCCCACCAAAGCCAAGGCTTGAGCCCTGGATTCCAACCTTCTCTCATCCTTCTGCTCCCTCTATTCCACCTTTCCTACATCCATCCATTCATCCACCCTTTTGGCCTTCCCTGGCAGGATTTACAACGTCATGATACCTCAATGTTAAAGGCAGAATAACAATATCTCCCACCTCTCTTGCCTCTCTCCCATGTCCTTTGCCTCAGAGGTTATCTAATGCCACAGTCAGTCGCATAGAGAGCAAAGCAGAACATCCCCTTTCGTTGGCCCAAATTAACTCTATCATGTCTCTCTTCTTTGCTTCACCCTCATGTTAACCTCATTCAGCTCCATTTTTGCCTTCTGCTGCCCAATTTGGCCAACACCAACACTCCCAGAGGGGAATCAGACAGCAGGACAGCGGACAGGAAGACGGAGACGGCCGGACCTGAACTGTAGCTGAAACTGGGTTACAGCTACAGTAGCTGCTGGATTCCCTTCCTTTCATGGAGGTTTGGGAGCTCACAGACTTACAGGGCCTCTGAACAATGAGAGGAATGTTTGAGCGACTCCGGCCTCGTTTCACTACTACCATTACGTATCTCGGCTGCTTTTCTAGAACTTTTTATGACCTCTATTCCCGCATTGTGCTGCCAGCGACACCCCACGAAGAAGCACACAGAATGATGGACATGTAGACAGATAGACCACACACGCACGGGTAAACGGATGACAGACGTACACGGCAGCGTACGCAGACAGTTGCATAGGAAGAAAGACAAACAGGTAGAGGCAATTATGCAGTAAATCATTCAGACGGGTGGAGATATAATCCCCAAATCAAACAGACAGACAGACAGACACGCAGACAGGCAGACAGAAATTAAGCCATCCCATTCAAAGAAACTATTTACATCTGACCTTTGTAATGGAGCCGGTCCACAGTGGCAGACCGCAGACTCAGATCGGGGCAATATTCCAGTACCAATATTACAGTACATTTGAATAGCAGGCACATATTGCTGTCACTCCATGTGGACGTCTGTCCTGATCAACAGGTTGCAAGATTTGCTGTGAAGTGAGTGTGAAGTGCCTCTCTGTGGAAGACCAGTGGTTCGAGACAACAAAAAAAAAAGAAAGTCAAAGAAAAGTGTACAGATTTGCCGGGTAATAAAGTCATAAAACAGTAAAAAGGCAACAATCAACTTCTGAGAAGAAAGCTACACCTACCTGAGAGAAAACATTTTTTTTTTACTCCTTTCCTCCCGTCTCATTTTCACTCTCCTCATGCTCTCCAGTGTCACAAAGTTGAACTTCACAGTTGCCGGCCCCTCTCTCACCCTCTCTCTCTCTCTCTCTCTTGCTGTTCTTCTGTGTCTCTTGCTCTTTGTCTTTCTTGTCAGTCTCTCTCCTTCGGCTGTGCAGACAGGAGTGTGTGTGAACGGCGAGTGTGTCTGGGAGCCAGACAGGGTGAGAGTAAGCGAGTGGGCGGACCCTGCCCAGTGCAGGGGATTCCTTTATGACGATGTCAGAGGAGAGGGGCCCTCCCCTTCCTTGTCTCCCCTTTGCCTCCCCTCTCTTCCCCCTCTTCCCTTGTGCATGGCCGAGGTTGCTGCTGCTAGAACACAGGAAAGGGGGCAGGGAGATAATTGGCCACACAGCTGCTAATAAACGAGCAGAGGCTGTTTGAGTCAATAGCAGGCAGGAAGAGCTAAATGTGCAGTGTTTCAATGGACAAACATACTGAGGTGGTTTTGTTACAATGCTTTGTATGTTGAAGATGTTCTGTACAGAGGTGAGAATAGCAAGAAGTTACATGTTTTAAGTCAGATAGTCATCATATCTCTCTATGTCTGACAATGATCAGAGTGAACACATTTATCCTGCTGAGACACTGTTTATAAAAACTATAATAGCTGTTTCTTAGATGTCAGAACGTGCTTTTAATATCATTTTGTAAAAAAAAATTGGAGACGTTTGTTACCTTTTTTCAAAAATCTAGGAATTCACAGTTGTGTGCATACATACGGATAAGTGTATTCATAATTTAATGATTTTTAATTGAAAAACTTTTAAAAACAGACAGAAAGAAGGGTAAAAACTATAAAAGCAAAGAGAAATATTGACAAGGTTAGAGCCAATAATTAACAGTTGTTGCATTTTATGGTGCAGCGACAAAAAAAACTTATTTAACTTTACATACATATACATCCATAGCGTTGGTCAAAGTCTTAATCTGATCAGTTCAGTTGTGGTAAACAATGCAGCATTAAGTGGTCTTGTCTCCTGTTCTTCAAGCTTTTTTTTACACGGAAAGAGTAACTTTCAACTTGGGAAGGAGTTACAGTAATCTAAGCAAAAAAAAGACAAAAACATGGCTGACTTTTTTTCAAATTGCTTAAAACTAGACAGTGATTCAATCTGGAAAACATTTTCAGCCAAAAGTTAAGAAAGAGTGGGAGTGAGAGCTAGTGGAATGAGTCAACAGGTGTGCATAAAAGTTTAAATTTAGCAACTCTGTGTGATCAGGGCATCACATCTTAGTCACTGTAGTGACACTGATGTCTGTATTTTACCCATATAAAGAACAATAATAAATTCTCAATAACAGTGATTCAAATCAACTGACAGCAATGGTGGTTTCACTACTCAAAATGAGAAAACAGCTGAAATGTCACAGTATTTATATCACAGTCTTTACAACTTCAGATATGGATAAGGCTGGCACCAGTTTGGGATCTTTTCTGGACTCATATCACACTGATTGATAAGCCTGTAGTATAAAAGTTGTCTCCTGATAGTAATTAATATCATAATCTCTTGCATGGATATTCTTCCTAGTCATGTTATTATTTTTATGTCCCTTATACTACTGATTTTATTTCTATTGTGTTTTTTGTTTTTATTTTTTATGCCACTGTTGTTACATGTGTTGGGTTGTTAGGAATGTCTCACAATGTGAAACACTGTACCAAAGATAAAAGCAATAAGAATTTGAATTACAAAAAAAAAAAAGGTATGGTATAAGGCTATTGTATTTGTGTGTGTTTGTGAGGTGTTCATATCCAAGCTTGGTTTGATCTGCAATCTGCACCTGTCAAACATAGGACTCCCCCCCCCCCAACACACACACACACACACACACACACACACACACAGAGAGGGACAGTAACACGAGCTTCTGAGAGGTGCTATTAGAGGCTTTACGACTTCCCCTTCTTCCCCCGAAGCCTTTGGGTGTGTGTGTGTGAGCGACGAAGTCCTGCACAGACAACCACGCCCCTGTGAGAGCGGACGTCACACATTCCACACAAGCACACACACACATACACACTTACACGTATCTTAGCAACACATGCATTCAAGCTTAGTGAAATGACTATGCCAGTAAGACACATGACTACGATACAAGGTTTATCTTCAGATGGGATAATGTTTTGTTTATGGACCTCAGTTTCTATGTTGTCTTCATAAGGGATTAACAACTTTGCATAACAGCCGAAGTTGATGAAGTGTGACGAATGACTTAAACTTTTTGATTGCTGGTTAACAAAGATTAATTGTGTATGAGAGAGAGAAATGTTTCATTGAATTTCTCCTTTTCCCCACTCTCTCTGTCTCTCTCTTTCTTGCATATCTGTACTACTGCATGAACTCTGATCATCTCTACATACCATGTACAAGGTCAATGTGAGACTCAATTGTCAGATGAGCTGATAGAGAGAGAGCTAAATGGGTCGTCCATGTCATAAACTCATCACTGGTAAAAAAAAAAAAAATTCCATCTCCATTCTGTGGTCAAAACCCTGGTGCATGGTATGTACACTCCTCTCTTATTTTGCCTCACAGAGATGACAATTAGCATAGCCGCATGCAACACCAGTACTGTAATGACTGAGATGATGCAGATCGCAAAGAAAGATGCTCTCAAAAGCTTTTCATTACAAGGGGATTTAAGACAACTCTCAGTTCAGGGTTGGTTCTTTCAGTCTGGGTGAAAAATGATGCAAATAAGCCTGGTATGAAACTGTAAAAGGGAGACCATATCGTGCAACTCTCCCACCAACGCCAGTTTATTGAGAGCAAACTTTGGTGCGGAATGTTCTGCAATCATTCCTGCTGGCAGTGAGGGTAGTGGTATTTGGAAAACGGTGCTGAAAGAGAGCTCTGTGCTTCTTCTTCACCTACGGCCTCTGTTCTTTATGGTTCTGTGAAATATTATCAGCTCTTTGTAAAGACAGGTGATATGTAAGCACTGTTGTAAATGTTCCCACTGTGTGTCTGTCTGCACGTCTGTGTCTCAACTGATGAGTCCATTCTCAAAAGATAACAGTGACAGGTGTAGCTGTACCAGACAGTGGTGGAAGTACTCAGATCCTTTACTTAAGTATTAAGTATTTAAAATATTATAAGATTGAAATATTGACCTGATGTCAGTGGTGGAAGAAATACTCAGATCATTTACTTAAGTAAAAGTACCATTACAGCAATGCAAAAGTACTCCATTACAAGTAAAAGTCCTGCATGAAAAATCCTACTTAAGTAAAAGTACATAAGTATTAGCAACAAATGTAGTTAAAGTATTGCAGTAAAAGTAGTGGTTTGGTCCCTCTGACTGATATATTATTATATATGACACCATTAGATTATTAATACTGAAACATCAGTGTTAGAGCAGCATGTTACTGTTGTAGCTGCTGGAGGTGGAGCTAGTTTGAACTACTTTATATACAGTTAGCTAGTTTAGTCCAGTAGGTCCCAACCTAGGGGTTGGCCCCCTCCAAAGGGTCACCAGATAAATCTGAGGGTCGTGAGATGATTAATAAGAGAGGAAAGAAGAAGAAACAAAGTTCTGATACACAAATCTGTTTTCAGTTTTTGGACTTTTTCTCTAATCTTTGATTTTTGGTGAAATATTGGATCATTCGAACATTTATTGAAATGAAACCATGCAAGAAGTCTAGAGGGAAAAATCATTGTTTGGTGGAGCTGTTAACAACTCACAGACATCTGTAATGTGACCCCGACTACATTCTGCTTTTTGTAAGATGTCACAAGCCAAAAAGGTTGGAAACCACTGGATTCATCTTTAACAATGTGTTGTATTTTAAAAGCTTGTTATATTATCCATTGTGTCAAATCTTCATCTGAAAAGTAACTACAGCTGGCAAATAAATGTAGTGGAGTAGAAAGTTCAATATTTCCCTCTGAAATGTAGTGGACTGGAGTTATAAAGTGGCATCAAATGGAAATACTCAAGTAAAGTACAAGTACCTAAAATTGTACTTAAGTACAGTACTTGAGTAAATGTACTTAGTTTCTTTCCACCACTGTGTAGTGGGTTAGGTTAGGTAGGGTTAGGGTTAGATAGGGTATTTGCATTTGTGTGAATTAATATGTATCCATTGTGCACATGTGAAATAAAGAAGTCATACATTGCAGCACTGACCTCAGAGGCTGCTCATGAGCTCCAGTGAGACTTGTGGGTAAATTTGTGGTGTCATAGTGGAGTTGGGTCATCTTTACTTAATAGTTCATTGAGAAATGTACTCCATAGTATGTTCTGTCCTGATCTCTTACCACAGAGGTCAGAGTACAGACTTATATATATATATATATATATATATATATGTGCAGGTGTTCTTATGTACATGAGAATATTTCAAAAGGTGTTATTCTGTGTATGGTCATACACTTTACATGCTTATACGTGCATGTATTTCAGTGCATATATATCAGTAAAAATGTGTCTTTAAGTTGCAGTGTGTACTATGCATGCATATATGTATGTGTGTGCGTCAACTGGTCACACGGGACATTCGGCTGAGTGACCATCTTAGACAGTGAGTCAGACAACAGTAAGTGACTCTAATCTGGGCCACAGGGTCTGGGAAAAAAAAAATCAACTTCCATTTGGTTGTCATGGTGAGTCAGATCGAATTATGCAACAAGCAGTGGAAAATGGTTTTGGAACGAGAAAGAAATGCAGGAGAAGGAGAGAAAGAGCTAGTGCCAGCTGATCCGTGAGGTATCAGCTTTACCCAGCTTTAACAGACACGTTGGCGAAGAACAAATTTTCATTAACGGCAACAGTTACTGCAAACTCGTTCACACATAAAGGTTTGACAGTTTGACAGTCCTCTGCTCCTGGTCAATGAGATGCTCTGCCAATGCCTTGCCCAAGGGTATTTAGATAAGTTCTTACGGGCAAGGAAAGTGTTCACTTTCTCTGCCCATAAATTTTGTCATTTTGAGTGAAATGTCTCAATGACTATTGGATGGATTTCCATAAAATCTGGTACACACATTCATGTCCATCTCAGGATGAATAGTAATAACTTTGGTGAGCCTCTTACTTTTCATCCAGTATCATTATCAAAATTTTAATTATTTATGACCAAATACCTGCAAAAATAATGACATTCCCATCAACCTCAGCTACTTTGTGTTCAGTGCTAATTCTAGCATGCGAATACACTAAACTAAGATGGCAACCACGGTAAACTAATACCTACTGAACATCAGCATGATTGTCAATGTGAGTGGTAGCATTTTCATTGACGTACAGCCTCACAGAGCTGCTAGCTTGGCTGTAAAATCTTGAGTATTGATTCCCTCAATGAGTCCTCCTCTAGTCAGAAATATATTTCGCTTCTTGTTCCTTCACTGTGATGTTTCAGCTTCACTGTGCAGAATGATGTATGGGCAGAGTTTGTCACTCGAAGGCTGTTTTCACATTTGTCTGCTGAAAGTGGAAAGTTTCTCTGTGCTTAAGGGATGAGTGGGTTTAAGGGATTGGCCTACTGCCATGATTTGTGACGTCATAACTAGTTTGGAGTCAGTCGTGGTCCAGTATGCAACTTATAAAAGTGTGATGTGGAAACTTGAAGCCTGCACTGCACATAGACTGAGAATGGACTTTTCAGTGAAGTAAGAGACATATTTTGTCCAGAAATTAAACTTCTGAATTGAACAATATTATTGCATATTCATAGATTCTGATTGTTTCAATGAGGGAGAAAGAGGAGATTTTAAGGATTTTTTGAAGGAATTTTAACAGTTAATGGTAATTTTTATTGTGGAAAAACCATATCAGACACAATTTACTACACCAAGCAGAGGGTTTTTTTTATGTCTTAGAACATGACTGGAGGGATATTTAATGTTTCATGCAACTCAGTGGAGCAGAATGGTAGGTAATGTATATAAATAGATATCTTGCTTGGGGGATCTCCAGCAGTATTGGGTAGCATTGCTAAAGAAGACTGAAGCAGCAAACTTCCAGCTAGAAGGTGGCCTCCCTAATCAACCTGTCAACCCTTCACCCTCTCCTCATCCTCAGTTCCACCCTGAATTAACAGCTTCCAGCACTCTCCCCCCATTCCCAGCCTCTTCTTACCCTATCCACCCCCTGATCCAGTCCTGGGACATTTGAGGTCATAACTTTTCTACACCTCACGCACGCTGGACCACTAGAAACCAGTCCAGAACTCAGTCATAAAGTCCACAAAAAGATCTGCACGTCCTAACTCAAACCAGCCTGCTAGGAGGCTCCGAAAGGATCCACTTGACTTTGACTGTTCTGTCCTTATTTTCTCCTTCCTGTGCTCTCTCTCTCTCTCTCTCTCTCTCTCTCTCTTTCTCTGGTATTTATGTGTTGGCAGTTACCGTGGAGACAAGACACACAAACACTGTGGCGGTAGACAGGAAGTGCTGTGGAACCACAATGGCGTCACTGCGGCTCTGCACACCGCTCTCCTCTCTCTCTTTCTCTGAGTCTACCCCAGCCAGCATGCATGCTATTATCCTTAGCAAGCTATATGGAGACCACACCACTCTCTCTTTCTCTCTGTGTTCTCTCTCATTTCTCTCATTATTATTAGCATTGCTTTTTCAGCTGTGTCTTCCTCTCTCTTTCTCTCTCTCCCTTCAACTTTATACCACATTAGCTGCTTTAGTATTTGGAAAATCGCTGTCTGATTTGCGGTGTCTGGAATGCCTGGTGTTAGCTGATGTGCTGAAAAGCTGTTGAGCATCGACCCTTTCAATGTTCGACCTGTCCACAGGGCGTTCACTGTCGAAAAGCTACTCCCCTGTTTCAAAACTGGGTCAAGAATGTGTGTGTGTGTTGTATGTTTTGGAGTGTGCTTGTTTGTGAGTGGTTTGTGAGTTTGAGTTGAAGGGGGAGCAGGAAAACATCAGTGTGTGTGTGTGTTTTTGATCTGTAGTTGTGCATAAAACTATACATATATAATGTATGCGGTTGTGGCTTTACATATCCTGTACGTGTTCCTCTTATATGATCAAGTGAGTCAACAGGTGAATGAGTAAGAGGGCAGTGCCACAGAGAGAATAAAGGAATGTGTGTGGTCCTATTGCAGACTCTTACATCAGACTGGCAATAGTGTACAGTGCACATCCCTCCTGTTCTCCCTCTGTCTTTTTTACACATCCCAACTCTAAATATACTCCTCTGGAAAAACCCCTTAAGAAGATACCGCCCTCTCCCACTGCACATGCTAAAAATACCCAGGCAAGACCACCTTTACAACCCCACCTCCTTGCTCGCTTTTCTTTCTGTCTGCATTCCCCTCATTCGCTTGCCTGCTGCCCCTCTCACTTGCTCTTGCACTGAACGCCAGTTCATGATCCTACACAATCCCAGCTCTCTAACTCATCATTGTGTAATGTGACTCCTTTCTTTTGTTTTTTTCCCTACTCATTTAATGGCCTTTTCTGCTCCAATGTACCTCCTCCTTCTATCTCTCCCCTTTGTGATAGCGGCGCCTCCTTCCAATTCCCCGAGGCTGCTTACTGTTTTTGCTGACACAGACAGCCAGTCATCCATCCATCCATCCATCCATCCATCCATCCAGGCAGCCAAACAGTCTGTTGACTAACCAGCTGACCACCCGGCCGGCCGGCCGGCCAGCTGGCCAGATGAAGAGCGCTGCAGCTATCGGGGTCTGGCTGCTGGTGAAACACGGTGAACAGATGAGTTCTCAGGACACACAAACACAGAAGAAGCAGAGATGGATTTTCTTGCAGTGAGCTCATAGCATGGGAGCAAATCACGGAGAGAGAAGGGAATATTAAAAACAGATATGCTGAAGTTCACAGTGTCATCTATCTGTCACCCCTCTTTGTCAGTTGGAGGATAGAGGTTGAAACATCAACACAAGTTTTTGATGGCAGTAACATTGACCTTGATTACTATATTAATAATTGATTGTGCAGACAGTGCTGGTAGCATGTCTATGTGTGACTGAAAAAGAGGAAGAAGAAACAGAAGTGAACCATCAGGAATAATTATTGAGAATGAGATAATGGTGCAACTGGCCTATGGACACATTTTTCTTTTTTCATTTAGGGAACTGTTAAAAAAACTAGTGTACTGTACATGGAAGTGGAGTCATTTTCTGTTTTTGTTTGTGGTGGTCAACGAGAGAGGAAGCCTATCTGTGGCCACATGGTGTTTCTGTTCCTCTCCTCAACCGCTGACATCATCTGGAGTGACACACAGCCGGGTGACTTCCTACATCCCATTAATCACTTGCGTGTTAACAGGCGCACACACTCGCCCCAATTCCTGTACCCCTTTACAGCTCTACACCACAGTCCGCCCTGCCTCGTTAGCTTCCCGGCTCCAGCATTGGCCTCTAACGCTCTTTCCCATCTGCCTGCCCACTTAGTGCTGACCTTTGACCTTCCTCATTCTCCCTCATAAAACCTCCAACCACCATGCCGTGCTTTCTCCACCTGCTGCTCACCTGCCGTAGGGGGGGAGGCTAGATGGAAGGATTAAACCAGATGGGAGATGATGTGGCTAAAAACATGCTTGTAGAAAAAATTTTATCAAGAAAGGCATCTTGTTTTTAACTGAACCCTCATTTAAAGTCAGAGTGTGTACTTTGGCTTTCCTGCTCTTAAGTTGTGAACCCCCACAAAATATGCGAAACAATCCACAGCCGTTGGAGGGCAGGTGATATATCTATTGTGTTATCTCTACTGCGATAAACCTGACATGAAGGATCATCAAGTGGGCTGTGATTGGCTGTTTTGCACTGAACTTCAGCCATTGGAGATGTAAAGCAAGAGAGTCAAAGTAGGGGAAAGTTGCACTGAAAGAAAGTAAGAAAGGAAAGAGACATTTATATGATTTGTTCTAAATTATGGCAGTGATTTTATTTAATTAATAATTAAGATACTATTGATTATTTCTGTGTATTACATTTTGAATTTGAATTGTAAATATATACAATATATAAATAGTAACTAAGCTGATCATTATTTACTGTATTAGTACCAAGGCTTTGGCAGTGTATCATGCCATTAAAGCTGAATTTAACTGAATGGAAATGGCAGGAAAAAGATAGAGAGAGAAAAAGAGAAAGGGAGTCATAAAGCCACTGGGTGGAAGTGAGTAGTCAGCTTTGTGAAGTGGAGCAGTGAGAACTTGCAGTATATCAACTTTTATGATACTGTAAAAACACATATTCTTTGCAGTGAGAATAAATGGTCTGCTTAGTGGTCTGTTTTCTGCTGTTATATTACATAAGATAGCTCTCTCTCTCACACACAAACACACACACAAAGAGCCACTCAGTCAGGATCAACAGTGGCCAAAACACACATTTGGTGTGGGATAAGCAGTGGTCAGTAACTGTATGTAAATCATAGTGTACACACACATAAACCTGCCGCCTCATCAGCGTAGTACTCAACAAGTCATGGGAAAAGAAACCCACCAGTCAGAGGGGACGGAGATGACGAACATAAGGATAATCTTGCTTCTTATTTTCACAATGCAACAACATGAGCTCTGTAGTCAGATAACTCTAAAAGACATACACATCCCAGCTCAACTTTGTTAAACTGGTTAATTTTTTTCCAGTTTGTCACCCAAAAAAGTTTGCAAAATCAGATAAATGCATTCGTTTTTTGGTGCAAAACCAGGTGGCCTTACTATATGTGTAGGCGTCAGACAATAAATGGGTGGTTTAGCAAGTTAAGCCAAGGTGTGCACAAACTGGGTGTGTCTGTGTGTGCGTTTCCGCTAGCCCCACCCATGCAAAGGGTGCTCTTGGGAGAGGGTATGTGCCCGTACTCGTGCCCTCTGGCTCTTCGGCTTCCCTCCATTTTGTGGCTTGCACTCTTCTGTCCCAGCTCTTTGCTATTTTCATCTTTCTAACTTTCAACTTTTCCTTTGCTTTTGTTTCTTTCTTGCTTTTTTTTTTTTTTTTCAAATCATCCAACTCGTTCCCCTCTCTTTTCTTTTTTCTGCCCTCTCTCGCTCTCCCTCTCTGTGCATGTTGGTGTAGCTGTCCTTATTTGGCTTCCCTTTGAGTGAGTGGGAGTGTGAGTATGAATGTGACTGTGTGTGTGTGTGTTTCCTCCTGACTGTGAGTCATTGCTTGTCTGACTCACGAGCGCTAACAAAAACACACAGTTGCCATGGGGACGCTCTTATTCCCCCCACCTCCCTCATCTCTCTCTCTCTCTCTCTCTCTCTCTCTCTCTCTCCCCCTCCCTGTCAGTCTCTGGTTTCTCTCTCCTTGCGGGCACCGCTGCATCCTAGGCAGCCCTGGCACTGGTAAATGGGTGCCACTATTAACTTGGGTGGGATGATGGTGGCTGGGGTGGGGATGTGGGTATGGATACTGACAAAGATCGAAAGGATCCAGAGACACAAAAACAGAATAAAAGTGAGACTGCAAAACCACAGGCGAAAATTGTTCATACAGAAAACTTAAATGAAAGTCCAGGAAGCTGGAGGAAAACAGAAACCTAGGGTGCGAGACAAGCAATCATCTATCATCAATAGTAAGTAGAAATGCCTGCAGTGGCTGAGACAGGCTAAACAGAAAGTGCCCACCTGTGGCTCTATTCTCTGCTTCTGTTCTTTTGCTTTTACTGCTCTGAAATTGCAGACTGCTTTGAACTGGGCCTGTCCTTTGATGTGCTGGCGTCACTAGTCGGCCTTGCCATAACCTCCAGGGAGCCTGATAATGTGCCCACGTGTGGCATTACGTTTCGACAAAGATCAGGTAGGGCACTGGATGTACCCACAGGCTCACGCTACCATGGTTTGGCCTACTTCCTGGATGCTGAATGCTGAAGGTGCGCCACCTAGTGGACTGACAGCACTTTGTTTTTCTTTTGGAGAGATTACCTCTCTAAACACACAGATTTAAACAACTATTTGAGCTCCAGTTATGTTAAATGATCCAATATTTCATAAATTTGTGTAAAAAAATGAGTTTTTCTTGTTCCAACACATTATGCATCACTATTAACAATCTTATAATGTCATATAGAATACTATATGTCAGCCATTTTTCTATAAAATTAATACTTTCAATTTTTTAAACACATTTTTCTGATCATACTTCTGTACTTTTACTTAAGTTGACTTGAAATGCAGGACGTATTTGTAAAGGAGTATTTTTACATCGTTGTATTAGTTACTTTTACTTAAAGAATCTGAGTATTACTTTCACCACTGGATGAAAATGTGCAAACGTAGAAAAAAAGTCACATACTGTGTACCTCAAGGCAGACCATGGAGATACACATAAAAGCACACATACACACAAACACACATGCACGTTTGACCTCTGTTTAACCTCTGTGTGGCCTGAAAGCTCACAGCAGCTGGCTGGTGGAGAATTCTGAGAACAGGCTGAAACTGAAACTGTATGCCAGCATAATCCTCGGCTGGAGAGAAAAAGAGACGCGGGTTGAGGAGGGAAGAGGGAAAGAGGAAACTGCAGCAAATGAGAGATACTGTAGAAACAGCAAGTCCCAATAAAAAAAGGAGGAATGTGGGAGAGAGAGAGACAGCGAGTTTCAATCCCGCAAAGAAATTCAACACAAAGTGCTGCAATCCCACACAGAGATATGAGAGCGATGGAAAACAAAATGATGAGACGAGACACAAAATAAATAAAAGATGAGATGACAACAATTTAATATATTCAAAAAACGCCATTGTCACACTTTATTGAAAATGCAACCTGCCATATATACTGTTAGCTTTTACTGTATATACATCAGCCATGATAAAAGAGAGTTTTTGTTGTGGGTGTCAGAACATATAACGCGAGCCCTACTGCACACGCATGGATGCTAGACCACAAACTGATGTTCAAAGATGAATCAACACACTCCTGCCAGAGTGTTTGCGCTGTGGAGCAAGTGTAAGAGTGTGAATGAATCCAAAAAAAAAAAAAAAAAAAAAAAGAGACAAGTTGTCCACATAGATGACATTACTCCAACCTGCAGTCCCACTTGTTCTACATTCTCTACACACACACATTGTGCTCTAAATGTGTGTGTGAGCATGTGTGTGACAGCTGTCCCAGTGTGTGTAATAATCCTCAGTAAGCTCCATGGCTCCCACAGTCTCTTTCGCTAGATCCTCCGGAGCATCTCTGACCTCACTGTGTGCACTTCTCCTTCTCTCCCTCCACCACAAGCTGCAACCAGCTCGCACTCCGCTCATATTATTGCTGGTCAGATCCTGAGACTTGAGCCTTAACCTCGTTTTCTTTCCTGGCTCTCAAAAGCTCCGTTTTGTTCTGTTGTGACAGATTCATTTCATCATTGGGAATTAATAAGTTATTGGATTTAAGTGAACTCAATTGATCTTTTTGCTTGATTTTCCACTAACTTTTCCATTGAAACCACTGATAAAGCAAGATGATACTTGACCTTAATATATTCTTATCCATTTATTTTTTTAGAGATATTCACTGATGAAGAGTTCGCTGTAGTTGGCACTTAATGTTATTAGCTCCTCCATAAACTTCATAGTCAGGATGATAATTAATTCTGACTTATTACAGCCAGTACATTTTCCTTCCATTAAATCATAAAATACTTTCTACCTTCCTATTTATCAACCTTCTTTCAAATCTCAGTCATACATGTAAGTACTGTATAACATCACATTACGTCTGAATGATTACCTGTTTTTCTTGCCTTCAGAGCCAGCTCACACGACTGAGAATAAATCTTCTTGGGTTTCTTTCCTCTGCCTTACCTGAATTTATTCTTGTTTCAGGGACATTGTGAATTGACACCTGGATAAACATCTACTCTGTTTTTTATGTGATACCATAGGTGAGGTTTAAATGCTAAAAGTGGCCTCTATTTGTGGTGTAAGTTTGCCCTCTGCTGTACACATCAAGTCAAAAATAAAAAAAATACACCTTACACTGTTTGCCCTGAAAAACTTAGATCTTCCTATCCTCTAGGCTCCAGTTTCCATTATTTGTTTGTAATATATTTAATGTTAGTGGTGCTTCCCTTTGCATTGGAGCACTTCGGTGAAAATAAGTTAGTATGGATACATGTGTTATGACAGAATGCTAAGTGACAAGTCATCTGGTTTGTGACGTGGTCTGAAGATGGTCAGTTGATGAGCTCATGTACATGCAGGATACATTATACACAACCAGGCATTAACATGATAATTAACCAGCAGGTAAAGATTTGAAATTTCTTTTCTTTGTCAGTGGTTCCTATCAAACATCTGTGTGGACTGGAGGCGGACGGTTTCAACTCTTTCACAGTGATCTTCTGCCAACTTTGAGCTTCCTCTGACTGATGGGCCAAAACTCCCAAAATGTCCACAATCATTAATGTCAAAGTGTCCATAAAACTCCTTTAAAATGCAGTCCATGTTGATGTGATACTGTTTTTTTATATAGTTGTTTATACATTTTAAATAAAAAAATAACTCTCCCCCATGTGTTTGAAACAGTTTTGAAAGAAGTCTCTAGGAGTAGGGAGAATGGGATAACTAAAGTAGCGTAAAAGTGACGAGGATCTAGGCAAATAAGTGAAAAACATTTTTGCAATACTCCCATCTTACACAAGCACATGTATGTAAAGCTTTTAAAGCTCTTCCTTCTTCTCTCCTAGTGCGATTTTAGCAAAGTAAACACTTCTTTTTGCTGTCAGTCAGTTGTATTGATGAGGAAATGAGAAAATAAGCTGTTAAATAGTCTTTGAAGTGGCTTAAAAAGTAAAATCCACAATTTTATCCTTTTGTCACATTAAATTCCAGGAACAAATGGTCATCTTGGTTCTTTCTGTAAGAAAACACCTGTTCTGTGTAGTAAGAAGGACATTCTCCCACAGCACAACCTCATCCATGCGAGAGCTCTTATCTATGTGCTTTGGTGTTTGAAGTGTCATTAGAGGGGGATGTCTCAGAAATTGCTGAAGAGCTCGTATTTCTTCATCCAGTCCATCTGCGGTGCTTTCTTCTTTTCTTTGGCATGGACCTTTATCTTTTCTTCTGCTGCCGTAGCGCTCAGAGTCAGGCCCGTCTCAGCAAATGGGTTCAGGCCCGTCTCAGCAAATGGGTCCAACAGCCGGCCGGCGTCATCGTCTGCCAGCTAGACAGGAGATATGAAAGACAAAGATGGATTGAGGGTACTGACTTTCATGTGAAGGACCAAAGACCAAGCACAGTAGCATACATCAATGTCCACACCCACCTGTGTGCTGTTGCCCTGGCTGCTGAGGTCAGAGTGCGTGGACCTGATGGACTGTGTGGTGGAGCTGCCGTTGATGTGAGGGCTCGGAGACCCGTTGGATATGGACGGACCGTCATAGTCTAAGAAAACAAACAATCAGTCAATGTAGTGGTGCATCCTGAAAGTTTCACACTGTCTTTCAGGTAGAGCAGTCCTACCTTTGACATGGCTGACTGAGGGGACAACGCCCTTCCTCTTAAAGTGTTCGTCTGTTTCAGGGTCCACCACCAGCAGCCAAGTCTCATCTCCACCTTTCTTTATGAAGGCCACCACCTCCGCGTGCCGCATGCCCTCGATATTCACACCATTTACCTGAAGTAGACAGAGACAAAGAAAAAGGTTTTTGGTAGGAAGGGAAGAGGCTCTTTTTGACGGCTTTGAAAACTTTTGCTGCTCCATCATATCTTCCAAATACAGAGAAAGAAACGAAACAGCAATACTACAGTGCAGTATCCTTGACATTTAACGTCCTACTTTTACTGGTACCAGTTCATTTGCATTTCTGCTTAGGAATGATAAAAAGTCAGTTTTTCTAGGTTATTGAATCGTTGAGTTATATTCACTTGTATTTTGAATATAGCACCTGAATGAACCTTCTTCCCCATCACTCTTTTTTTTTTTCTTCAAATTTGACATACTGAACATGATGCTAAAAGCCTGTACTATCTCATTCACCCAGCAGGTGGAGCCGTGCAACAACATACTGATTTTTTACACGTTCCACATTTCTATCAGAGGCCTGCAACACTCACATACAAAGTTGCTCAAACGCTTGTTATGACTTATGAATCTTTTCAACAGTGATGCAGGAAAGCACGCAGCATTGAATGAAGACTTTTAAGTATTTTCTGAAGAGGATCTGCAACAATCAGACATCATTTATAGGACCAGAAACAGCAAAACAGAGGGCCAGAATGATAACGTGTGTGTATGTGACTGACATCTATGTGACAATATTGTCCCTGACTTCCACACCTAGCTGATGAAACACAATAGCTTGTTACTGCTTGCTCTTATCTAGATGCTGTGTGCATTTGGAGGCCTCTGTTTTGTCTAGACCTGGGCTTCTCTGAGGCAGGTAGCTTCGCACCACGCCAAGTTAGTGTTGGAACACAATCAATTATTGATGGCTCTCCTGGGCTCCGGCTATAGTGCGGGTTTCAGGTGTCAGTGTCCTGAGGGGGAATTTGTTTGAAATTCACTGCTCATGACAAGAGGGATAAGAAGATGGGGAGAGACAAATGTAGAAAATAAGAAATATGTGCATTGAGACAGACTTTATGGGTCTTTCAGGGAAGACAGGAAGGGAAAACTAGATCAAGAGAGGATACAGTGGAAGGAAGGTAACATTGTAAAGGAGCTGGAGGAAAAATTAAGAGTGGGATCAACACATGTGAAGTGAACAGCTCCTCCCTTCTCCTCTCTTCTCCTTCACAAAAAGAAATCTCAAATCTGTCTTCCCAGGACTCATGACAGACAGAAAAAAACAGACAGATCATCAGTCAGTCGGTGAGACAGACAGTTTGATTCAGAGAGAGCAAGCATCTTAGCATCTTTGTATTCAGCCAAACAACAGGTGTTGTGTCATGTTTCACAGCCCGTCATTAACAGTCCATCCCACACATGACAATACACTCTGTTCTCTGCCCACTGGGCTAATTAATACATGCTGGCGGAACACTACAGAAGCCAGTTTCCCATGGGACTCTTCCTTGGGAAACCTCTTGATAGTAGAGTGTTTGTATGTCTCATCAAAGTCATAGAGGAGTCCCAGTCACCTGAAGTCCACTGGTGTACTTTGATGAGGTTTTGTGTGTGAGTCTGTGTGTGTGTAAGAGCAGTCACAGACTAACCTTGGATTGATCAAAACAAACTATTTTCATATGCATCTGCACATCTTTGAATATGACGTGTGGGATTTTTAACTCATAGGTCTCCAAAGCTCAGTTTTCACTTTGAGATTTTTGTCTAATACTGAGAGTTCAGTGGCTGGAAATTGGACCATGCAGCTAACTGTGAGAGTTGATTTGCATGATGACATGAACTGTAGCCTGCTGAAACTCCAGAGCATTGTTAAACAAGCTGGTACAGATGACACATGATTCTGCAACCGCACGGCCTATGTGTTGCCTCAAATCAATTCAGAAACTGGTTTTAGTAGATAATTTAATGAAATTTGAATTTAAAAAAAGGACATTTGATGTTCCAAGAACAGCTGTCATGTCTTTTTTCCAGTGGAAAGAATTTTGTGGTGAAGTGTCAGCAAAAAACAGCTCCTGTCAACCATATTTTGGTTGATACAGGATATATGTGCCTAGAAAATAATTTTAATCTTTGTTCATTGACAGTGTCCCTACATAAATGTCTATTGATCCTTGCCTGACCAACATTAGATAAACCAAATTTCTGAGTTGCCTTTGTAAGGTTGTCTCCAGTGTTTGGGCCTGAAATATTGAAAATGGCGAGTCTGTGTTAAACAACAGTGTAGGATTAAGTGTGTGTTTTTGTGATGCATGTGGGAGAGTGAGAGTCTCAACTGATCATCATGCTGGGGTCAAATCACTGTAATACTTTAATGTAGGCTATCATGACATTAGTACCATTGGAAAAACGAGCGTTGTGTGTTTGTGTCCTCTTTCAAAAGCACAGTGTGTCTTTTACACTCATGTTTATGAGAGGTTCAGAGTACGCACGGTTGAGCTCAGGCAGAGCAGAGAGGCTGATGAGGCATTCACCGGTGTCAGTGCTTCTGCCAAACATCGTCAGAAAGCTGAGCTCTCATCATAGCCTTTTTACCGTGCGAACTGCTGATACACCTCCAGTGTAATGGGGCATAGTGAGAGAAGAAGAAGGACA